>NW_018224123.1:93211-112359 GCF_001263595.1 Phalaenopsis equestris
GATTGACACGAGTATGACTGTGCTAAAGATCTAATAGATCTAACTCGTGTCACCACTATTCGTGACACCTTTTAGATCTTTTGGATCTTTAGGATGGGGTCGGTATGACGACCCCATCAACGTCATACTATACCCAGACCTACCCCGCACTTAGATACTAGGTTGACCCACTTTTTGTTAGATGGTGCGCTAGGCTAAGATTTAGGGTTCTTAGGTAGTTTTTTTGATGTCTGGCTATTATTCTCTGTTGGATTGGTTGCCCTAGCCAGACATCTTTCTTTTGCATTGTGCTTGTGATGTTCCTGCATGCTGCATATGTGTGGTAGTATATTAGGGTGTTCTTCTACAGAGAGACATGCCTATTTATTTGCACACACGTAGGTATCGCTATAGGGGGGGTAAGTAATGATTTCTGACCCTTCTACTTGCAGGTGCTATTAGCTCCCCCCACTTTTAAGGCATGGCTCACGATACGTTATTTGCATGTGAGCTTTCCCGTTGACTCTTATTTTCATGCAGGATTGAGTCTTTTATTTTCCTATGTACTTTTTAGAGTCTAGGAGAGTCTAGTAGCAGAAATAAGATACGGGGACGGGTTCTGAGATGTTTAGCACGGGAACCACGTGAGGGGACCAGGAGCAGATGCTCGTGCCCCGTATCTTAATTTTGCATTTTATATTGATGTATAAAATTAGGACCGGGAATGTATATGCGGAGTCTGGCCGCCTTTTTCCTTTTTGGGATATGTTGCCGACCCAGCGGCACCGGCCTGTTTATTATTTTGGTTTGGTCTTGCTTTGCTTTTTGCATCATATTGCATGTCTGCACTTGCATGTGCTTTCCTTGTTTCTTTATGTGGTTTATCTGGGATTTCACGATATATTCTAGGCTCATTAAGGGCCCTAAAATTATAATTTTCTACAAAATCCTAGATAAAATATTCAAGATAAAATATTCAAGATAATTAAAATATATTCAAGATAATTAAAATTTAGAATTAAAATATTTAGGATTAAAAAATTGCAACATTTACTTTCCCGCATATGTTAATAGGGCCTCCACAATACATAAGGACCGCTCTAGATAATTGCATCATATTTGCCTGTCCCGAGGAGGAGTCCCCGTGCTTCTCCAACCTGACTGGCCCAACATACTTCATTATAGGTGGTTGTCTAGTGCGCCTAGGGTGTTAGAAGGATTTCTGACCCGGACAGGGTGTAAGTCCTTTTGTTTGGAGTGTTTCCAGCTTTGTAACTGAATCTCCATTTCTCTTCTTTTCTGAGGCATCATTGCCACTAGCAGGTTTAAGTCTCACCACTTGGAGCTCCAGCTTCAAGTCAAAAGATAGAATTTTCTTCCTCTGATCTTAGGGCTACTGAGTTCCCCGTGGACGACACAATTTACGGATTGTTGACCGGGATCTCAGGACGTGTTGGGTCGACTACCTTCACGATAAGGTAGACTTAGGGTCCTAATAGCTGTGGAAGACGGGTCCGTGTTACCCCGACCCAGTTACCTCTACCTTTTAGGATCACTCTACCTTCCTTTTGTTGAGCCCCTTTGAGCCATATCGCTCCTTGACTTTGTTGATATCATGTTGACAGCTTGATGCCGATGAGCTGTCGCTCATTTAGGATACGACGATTTGTCCTCTGCCCTTATGGTCTGGATGTGTTTTCACGTGTTGGGATATCCCAGTCAAGAAGATATAGGTTATTTTGTGGGCCTCGTGTGCCGATGAGCCGCTACCCATTCAGGATGTGAGAGACTCACTCTCTGCCCGATGGCTTAACGCGAGCTTTGAAGCATCGAGACTATTCCCACAAAGTCTGTTTCCACACGGAATAACCTTCCTTTGAGTACTTATTGCCCTAGGTTCACGATAATCCAAGCAAAACTCGTTGTATCGAGAGTATTCGTTGTATCAAGAGTATTCTTGGGTACCCTCTAAGATGTAATTAACTAAGTGGGATATGTCCTCTTGGGAGGTATTCTTTGGTTATAGGTAGTCTACATAGGTATTCTTTCACGGATATTAGTTTGAGGTGCTTTCGCCCAATCTTGTTTGGACGGACACTTTTAACCTATCCTTGCAAGGTTTACCACACATAGGCTCTCCATGTTTTGTGTTTTCTGTTTTGTGTTTTCTCTTATTTGTTTTTCTCTTATTTGTCGCATTGACGTATGTCCCTGTTTATTCAGTTCCTCTCCTCTTCGAATCATTGATCTGATTCAAGAGGGAGATTTATTCAAATAAGGAAAGTATACGACGATCAACAAGCTGGAGACTCCTTCTAAAATAAAAGAGAGAAAAAAAATTAAAACAAATTGGCGACTCCACTGGGGAGGTGAATTTTTCTCTCTCTCCATACTTGGAGTTTTATTTGGGTGACTTGCGGGTCCCAACGTATTCGCAAAATTGGCGACTCCGCTGGGGACTAGTCTCTCTCTCCATGGTTGGAGTTTCGCTTCTGGGTTTATAGCCTCTCTCTGTACTGGGAGTTTCGCTCATATTATCGTGACATGGTTCTCTTCCTTCGAGTCTCTTCCTTCGACTCTTCCTTCGAGTCTCAGTTGAGCCTTTTTGTGAGACCTTGATTTTCAGTCCATGTGTCGTTGCTAGGAGTAGCAACTCGAAGCATTCTGTCCCTTCTCTCACCCTCGACAGTTTGGTTGTTGCATTATTGCATGCATCAATGTCGTTGTACTTTACGATTGGTTTCATGACCTTTCCCTGCTTTTGATCATTGTCCCTTTTGCCCTGCTACACGGAAGAGCAGGAAGATGGATACGGTCGCCACCGCCGAGGGAACCCTTTTCCTTCTCCCAGAGCATTTTTTGTTCTTCTGAAGATGTCATACCTTTCAGTTCCTTCGAGCACTTTTTTGGGATTACCTTACGTGATCCTACGCCCGCTGAGGTGTTTACTCTGTGCCCTCCCCCTTAAATGGGAAGACGTGCATATTGAGCTGTTCATATGCCCTCTGAGGCATTTGCTCTGTGCCCTCCTCCTTAAAAGGAGAGACGTGCATATTGAACCATTCCTACGCCCTCTGAGGCATTTGTTTTGTGGCATTTGTTCTGTGTCCTCCCCCTTAAATGGGGAGACGTGCATATTGAGCTATTCCTACGCCCTTTGAGGCGTTTGCTCTGTGCCCTCCTCCTTAAAAGGAGAGACGTGCATATTGAGCCATTCCTACGCCCTCGGAGGCATTTGTTCTGTGCCTTCCCCCTTAAAATGGGAGATGTGCATGTTGATTTGTTCCTATTCCCTTTGAGGCATTTGCTCTGTGCCCTCCCCCATAAAAGGGGAGGCGTGCATATCGAGTTATTTTTGTTGCAGTGGCTCACGTCGCACCCGCTTCTTTTGCAAAAAGGAGGTCGATGCTCGATAGCGACGCGTCGTAGCACCTGACTGTTTTTTCCAGATCCATTCCTCTGTTTTCTCATGCATCTCCCTTCCATATGTAGGTGAGCCTTTAGCTAGCAGTAGGTTTACCACTACTGTCACCGGTGTGACTTTTGTCCTTGCTCTCTTTCTGTTTCAGTCCCCCTGAGGATCCACCTGTCCCCCGATTAAGCAGGAAGGCCAGGAGGACCAGGAATAGATTGTTGTGAATTCAGCAGCTTGTCCTACATTAGGTCTATATACATGTTCTGATTCCAGTTCAGGGGGCATCTTTGGCCTTTGGCCGGGCATCTTTGGCCTCTGAATTGAGTTGTTGTGCTACTTTCTTGGTTGTACGGACCACGTCTCCGTCGGATGCTTACTAAGTGTCCTCCTTTGAAAAGGAGTTGTGCATGTGACACTACTTTCGTTGTAGTAGCTCGTATCGGTGCTACCTTTTCCCTCGAGGAAGAGGATAGTACCAGATGGGGATGCGCTGCAACATTCTTTTGAGTTTTCTTAGCCTCTTTTGTAGTCCTTCCATGTTTTGAGGATTTCTATTCTCGCGGATGTTGCATTATTTAAGAGTGCTAGAGTTAATTTTTACGGTACTATCTTTTGGCGGTGTGGTATGTCCCCGCCATGACTCTCTTTAGTTCCGGCCCGGGATGATGCTAAATTTAGTCGGCTGAGAATCAATTTTTTGTCCTTTGGCGATGTGGATCGGGTCCCCGCCATGACACGTTTTGGTTCCAGCATGGGATAACATTGAGATCCCATCAGTTGAGAATCATTTCTCTCTTTTATTTAGCTGTGTGGGCTATACTCCAGCTAAGATTTCTAAGAGGTTTTTTTTTGCTCCTCAGGATGCAGATCATTCTTACCCTGCAATCCTTGTTGTTACCACAACTACGAGTTGTCTCACTTAGAAGATCGTAGGTATAGCTTCCTCTTTAAGAGGAAATGTTTTCGCTGGTTTGACGACCTTCCCATCCCCCGTCGTTCTGGGTTTCTCTGAGGTCTCGCCTGTCCCTACATTGGGCAAGGGCATCCAGAGGAGTAAGAACAGATTGCTGCAATTACGACAACTGACTCAGCCATAGGTCTTTATACCTGTTGAGATTCCAAATTTCCCTCTACGAGGACTGGGTCCTCTTCCTTGAAAGAATTTCTTTACTCAGATTTTTTAGATGTCCGAATAAACTTCTTTATTTTTCTTATTTTATAGGCCCTTGTAGTAGGAGATCGGGGTCCACCTATCGGTCCATTATGAGGGTGAAATATTTTCTTTCTGTTGTACATGCTACGAGACCCTCCGAGGTGTTGCATGGGACACATGGTGTGGTGCTTAGTGTTACGGTACTAGATGTTATGCCACATGTATCATTGATGATCCTGTTGTAGTGGCTTTGCCCGCACCTGATGTGCCAACTCTTTCCGTGAGCTAAAGAAACTTTTGTGGCTTCCTCTTCATCGATGAAGATGAAATTTTCCTACGTTGATAAAGGGATATCCGGGGCGCACCCCTGTTGATTCTCACCTTTTCTGAGGATAGAAGTTGATCACCCTACTCCGTCGAATACCCTGTGGGTTAGGCAAACTCTTTCCACCATGTCTCTTGATATCCCGACGCTGTGTGTAGAACAACTTTCTACATTTGACGGCGAGGGATTTACTTGCCTTTGGTTTGAAGAGTGTTTTATCCTACCTCTTTCGTTTATTAAGCAAAGCTATATTGGATGCTCTATACTCCAATTGGGGCACATCCCCAAAACCTCTTTGTTGATGATATGTTGTATCGATTAGACCAGCTTGCTAGTCTTCATCGATCCATGTTTAGCTGGGATACACTCCTCCCAAGCTATTTGACAGTGTTTCATTCGATTTGAGCTATGTTTGACTTTTGGCTATGCTCTTGATGAGAGCATTTCATTGTTAAGACCTTTCTACATGTCTAACATTTGTTTTAGTCAGTTACTCTGAACCTGATTAGGATTTGGTGTCTCACCTATCCAGAACCCTATTGACTTTTCAATCTATTTTTGGTGAAAGAGCATCTTTTTGAGATTAATCCACCTCTCCCATATCCAACTCCATGGATATGTTTTGTTTTACTTGGTTGATTTTTATCAGCTTGTTAATAGTCATGTTGAACTGATTAGACACTTTGCCTCTATAAATCAGTCCATGACTCGTTGTGATAGTTTGATATCTAACACTAACTGTTAGACCTCTCTACTTATCTAACCGAGATATATCTACATTTATTTATGCTCCGACTCCAATTTCTGGACGTCATTGAAATGGTTCCAAAAGGAATCTCACCCCTTAGTTGATCTTCTCTTGGGTTTGCCTTTGATGATTTTTGAGGTTGAATGTAGGATAGATCCTAAGACTAAGCATGAACCAGATCATGTATGCACCTTCTTAGGATTTGCAAATACTCATGGTTTGGCGGGATTTGAGATAAGTTTCGATGACCAAATCCCTTCCCTTAATGAACTTTCACCAAATCCTGAGAGCACCTCAGAATGACTTGATGGGTGTCATTGAGATGTGAGTATTTCCAGACACTATTTAGATCTCTTACTTTTCTATTCAGCTAGACCGATGGAAGCTTGACAAGTAATGAGTCATAAAATCCTATGAATCTTTATTCGGGAGATTTTTGAGTCAAAAGAAAATGCTTTATAACAAAAAGAAGCTCACCAAAAATAGTCATTCTCAGGAAAACAAAAAAATGTGAAAGGCTTCAAAAAAAAAAAAGAAAAGAAAAAAATCATCACTCAACACTCCTGAGAAGAAGCTTGAGGTGAGTGGAAAAATCAGAAACTTTAATATAAAGAACTTTCTGTTCTCAAAATTCTCCTGATAAGATCCTTAGGATATTATGTTCAGAGAATTGTTCAAGTGACATTGGGATGGCCGACGATAAATCAGTAATGGATTTAAAGACATCTCTAAAATAAAAAACCTTTCCTTAACACCCGGATAAGAATGACGAGGCTTACTTAGGCTAAGAGTGAAAAGAATTATAGGACAGGGGATAGGGAAAAGTACTTAAGAAAAATCCCAGCTCGACCTCAATTTTGCAAAACCTCATATTTTTTATGGTATATCTTATCATTCTAGGATGCCTACATGAGAGCTCTTTGTACCAGACCAATTCTGCATGTCATGCCAAATCATTCTCGGTAGCGACTCAGCCCGAGATATAAAAAAAGGAGATTCTAATAAGCCCTATAAAAAAAATCTGAATGCCAATAAAAAAATGTATGAATGGCATGAGAGGCTCCTAGAAGCTCTGCGGGCTCTTCACCCAATACCTTTCTCGCTTTATGCGTTGACCTTCTGGGTCCAGCGGCCCTTCCTTTGGAAGAAAGACTTGCCTTCTCATGGGCTCTTCACCCACTCCTGTTACGCTTTATGTGTCAACCCTCTGGGTCCGACAACCCTTCCTCGGAAGTTGAGTTGCCTCTTTGCATGTGGACTCTTCACCTACGTGTTTTTACACTTTATGCGTCGACCCTCTGGGTCCGACAGCCCTTCCTTTAGAAGAAAGGCTTGTCGTCTCATGAGCTCTTCACCCACTATTTTTTCGCTCTACGTGTTGACCCCTAGGGTCCGGTAGCTCTTCATCTAAACATTAAGCTACCTTTCATTGCTAATAGTTGCAAATGGATCTTATCCAACACCCCTATCAACAGGCGATACTTGAAGAGATATTTGGCTTATCCTCTTTTTCATGTACTCATTGTACTTTATGAGAAAAATGTATTTTGAAATACATGCACTTTGTAATCCAGTTTTCAGAGCAATAAAGAATGTGCATTTTCACAATCTCTTCATTATGTGAACTTCTTATGACGATCACCTTGCATATGTCAAAAATATCACTCATAGTTCACCACAATTTTATGTAGGACAAATCTTGTTTTTCTCTTAATTTGATTGTTGACTCGCATTTCAGGCAAAGTGGAAGTCCTATAGGCGGCTTATACATGGTGCGATCACCAATCTCTATAAGAGAAGCCTTGCCTTTCACTTACCTTGTCTATCGTTGATCCGCTCTACGCAGGGTCTGAAGACTACTACTCCCGCTCGTTGCGAGTATGGTTAATATACACGTCCTATTTATCATTATGAATGTGGAGTACGTGCTTATCCCACTTTCTTTGAATGAATGCGATTGACATCCTTATATGGAAGTGGTTTAGCTTAAAAGCTAGACATTTTTATGGGTAGACTATCATCATAGTCTAACCCCCATCTATACATCCTCACAGTATCAGCAATTCATATAGCTTTGTTGAGAAGAGGCATGTCGTATTGGCTACAACACTCAGCTTACCTAGTCGATCCGTAACTAAGCGGAGTACTTCCAAACCCGTATGAAAAACCCTCAGTTGGGTCACATCTTCAGGTGTGTTAACAAAGCCCCTTCTACATGTTGGGCTGCTTTTATTTCCCTCATATAAGAGCTACTCTGCTAGTCTTTGAGGAATCCCCATTGGGGGACGCTTTTCTGAGATGAGCTATTATGTTCATCCATTCACTGGGTCCAGTTACTTCATGTTACCCTTCTGACAGGAATTACCCTATCAATTTTGATGAGTCCCCAGTGAGAGTCTCGCTTTACAGACTTCTGGTCAGGATATCCCATGTGGGTTGGACAACTCAGTTCACCTACTTTGAGTGATTCGCTGCTTTGGCAGTAGGCATGTCGTATCAGTTAGAACGCTCACATACATAGTTGATCCGTGCCTAATTGGGATCCTCAATGCCCTTTCGGATTGACATGTTTTCCTCGACAAGGACTACTTTGCTTGTTCTGGAGTAAATCACCAGCGGAGTCTATGCTTAGCCGTGGCTTATTAAAAGCACCCCGAGGTTGGACCTTTATGCATCCGACCCTCCTCAATACCTCTACGGTATTTTGACCGATTTGGCCGACTTTGCTTGCCACCTCAATGTCTGTGTCGTACTAATTCGAGCACTATGTAGCATCAATTAATCCATGCATAGGACGGGTTTCTTTATGCCCGCATAAAAGAATCCCCAACAAGGGTCATATGAAATTCCTAGAAAGGGATCACCTAAAATCCCTACTAAGGGTCACTTTGCTGAGATCATGCATAAGAGTCATGAGGTTGGATCGCTCTATGCATCCAACACCTTTTTGATGCCTCTTCTGATTGGTTTGAGTTTGTTCAGCACGTCAAAATGAGATGTTTATGTCCCCACGAAGCATTGGCAGAACCTTTAAGGTATCCCCAACGTGAGTCTTCCGTGGGTACATTTTGAGATCGCCTCTTCAGCAATTTCTTTGACTTGGTTGATCTTACTCACCATGTATAGTTGCATGTCATACTAATCAGAGCTCCAGGCTAGCTCGATTAGTCCATGTTTAAGTGGGGTATTCTCACACCCGCAAAACTCCTCAGCGAGAGTTATATCGCTAGTGCTCACGAGGCACCCTGGTGGTTAGACCTTTCTAGGTCATGCGAATCCATTGTTTTTCTCGACTACCTTGGTTGGTTTTGTACACCACGTCGAGTGCCATGTCGTATCGGTGTAATGACCGATCCATGGATCCTCAGCAAAATTTGCTTTGCTCGTGCTCGCAGAAGCACTCTTATGGTTAGACCATCTTGGTTATGTAACCATGTCTTTGTCTAGATCTCTTTGGTTGGTCCTGACCGCCATATCGAGCAACATGTTGTATCAGCTTTACCACTGATCCATGTTTCGTCTTGACACTCACATGTTTGACTACACTCCGAGCATGTTACCTTAGGCTTTTCAGCCATACACTTGCTCGCTTGATGCAAGGTTAGGATACATATCTCCTGTACCATTTTACATGCATAGGCAGGATACCTACCTCGTGTCCTATTTGATAGTTGACTTGGCTAACGCTATTCACCATGTCAGGTTGCATGTTGAACTAATCTTAGCTCTATGCTAATTCGATTAGTCTATGTTTAAGCTGGGTATTCTCACACCCGCAAAACTCTCTAGCAAGAGTTACCCCACTCAGGTCCATAAGGTTTTACGAGGTTGGATCACTTTGTTCATCTGACCCCCTTCGGCATCGTGTTCGACTTGGTTGATTTTCATCACCTCATCAAATCGTCAAGGGACATGCCGTATTGGTTTAGACTATTTTAGCTGGTCAATCGATCTATGTCCGATCGTCATATTTTGATATCCGACGATACCAGGACATTGTGTACGGTGAGGACCCTTTGTTCGACCTTGCCGACCCATCTCAGATTGCTAGACTGCTTTGCTCAGCTAACATTTGACACCTCTCAAACCTTATGACGTTCTAGTCGGTTCTTTTATGAGGGTGCCTCATCTCATGACGATCCTTTGGCTTCATAGCTATATACTACGATGTGCCTCGAGCCCTATGGCTTTAGAGTCTGTTCTGTTATGAGGACATCTTGTCTTTTGACATTTTCGACTCTATAGCCACCTGCTCCAATGTTTCTCGGACCACACGACACTCTAGTCGGTCCTTTCATGAGAACATTTCATCATTCGACATTTTAGCTTTAATGCTGGGCTCCTTAGCCAACTTACCTACCTATTCAAAGAGTGGCATAAGGCCTAACACCTTGGTTGTTTCAGGGTCACGCCTCTACGGCCTCTGAACCCTCTGTCCAGAGAGGATATAAGTCTCAAGTGCATTCCCCATGGATGATGTTTCCAGTTTTCGCTTCTTAGCTATCCGACTTTAGTGCTACTCGGACCGCATGACATTCTAGTTGGTCCTTTTATGAGAACATCTCGTCATTCAAAAATTTAGCTTTGTTGCTCGGCTTCCTAGCCAACATTTGCTACCTCTCAGGTGATGATGTAAAACTCTTAGTATTCATCACAGATGTAGTGCGGCTATTGAGGCACGCACATCGATCAGTTTGTAGGCGGGATCAAAGTCTCATGGCTCTCCTTCCTAACTGATCAATGCAGAATAGTACTCAGAGGAGAGCCAAAGTTCGTGGGCATTCTCCTTTTGATCTAGTCAACCTGTTACCGCTTAGTGAGCGATGTGATGCCCCATGACATTCCTCATTAATGTGACAGGAGGCTTCCTAGCCAACCTTCCTTCCTCTCATGAGCGACATAAAGTCCACAAGGCAGTCCTCATTGATGGAGCGCGGTTGTTGAGGTACACACCTCGATCAGTTTGTAGGAGGGACCGGAGTTCCTTGGCTCTCCTTCCTAACTGATCAATGCGGACTAGTCCTCAGATGTGAACTTTACGGCATTCAAAGACTGTTACCGCTTAGTGAGCGATATAAGTCCCCATGGCATTCCTCATTACAGTGACGGTCGGCTTCATAGCCAACCTGCCTTCTATACATGAGCGACATGTAGCCCGACAGTCCTCATTGACAAAGCACAGACATTCGAGGGTCTAACCCCTCAGTGTTTTGTGGTCATGCCCCTACGGCCCCTGAACCACCGAGTTGAGTCATGTCTTTATGACCTCTGAACTCACCCCAAGGTCATGCCTCTACAGCCTCTGAACCTATTTTTCTTTGTGGTTACACCTTTATGGCCCCTAAACCACGATGTTGAGTCATGCCTCTATGGCCCCTGAACTCATTTGTAGGTTACGTCTCTACGACCCCTGAACCTACCGGGCATTGTCATGCCTCTACGGCCTCTGAACCCATTATTGAGGTGGATGTAAGTCCCATGTGCATTCCTCCCCATCCCCCTAGAAGTGGATTTGGCTCTTGCGGCTTTTTCTTCCTAGGGTACTTGGCTCTTTTTGATCGCCTTGGCTGTGTAGCCTCATTGCCTTGTTGGGGGTCCTTTGTTGGCATCAATTTTTTATGTCACGAGTGTAGGGTGTCCACCCGCATGACTCAGGATAGTTTACGGTTTGTCCGTGATGTCTGATACTTCAGACACCTACCCGAGACCTTTTTGGCACGTGTTGAGGGGCACGTAGCCAGGTTCATTCTGCTAGGCTATGACTTTCTCATAGATGAAGGCCGGTCGGCATTTGGCACATCGAACGACTCCGATCGGGGCAAAAAATATTATGTGGCACGTCGCGCACAATTTTTGTTCAAATTTGCTCGATTGCTTGACGAAGTGGTCCAGATGACCCCAGATGATGAAAGGTACCTCGCCAGTGTGTCCGGAACGTCGATTTCACTTACGAAAGATGTATGCTTCGCTACGGCTTTGCGGGCAGAGCCAAAATCTGCAAATTATCATTTTGGGCATGATAGTAAAGAAAAGTGGTCCAAATGACCCCGAACGAGGAACTGGACCACGCCGGTACGTCCGGAACGTCAATTTTAGCGAAGATGGACGTTCATTTCACCGCGAGGATGTATACGGGTGAAGAATAAATGAAGGATAATTATAATAATATAATAATTATTATTATAATATCATATATTATATTATACATATATATCCTATTAACAAAAACCTACTGATCTCTCCTCCCTCTCTCCTGTGAAAATCGCACGCGAGCAGCCCTAGCCACCTCCAACCCTCGCGAATCCTTCTGCTTCACGTTCGGACCCCTTCGCCGACCCTCCTTTGCCGGCAAACAAAGTCGTCGGCATTCTCCATGCGCCAAATCTCCTTCTCCGCAGAAGATCTCAGCTATCAGCCGCACGCAGAGGCATCTCCTTCTCGGCCAGCCGCACGCTGAGATCTCATCTTCTCGTCGGCTGCATCCCGCCGACCTCCAACACCGGTGTCAAGATCCCACCGGTCTGAGCTCTCCCTCGCCGGTTTCCTCTCTCGTTCCGAGCTTCCTCTCGCCAGATTTTGTGAAGAGGTGGTTGGATCTTCCTCTACCTTGGTCGTTCCTCCTCCGCCAGCGAGATCTATAACGGTGAAATTCTTGTCGTTGCCTCCTTTGTGCACAGGACCGAGAGCTGAGCACCTCCCCTCTCCCTCGCATTTTTTTTCTTTTTGTGACTCCATCGAGTTAGCTTCTCCACCTCATCGTCCCTCACTCCCCGGTGGTCACACTATCTCGCCGTGGAATAGTTTGCTGTCGAGAGGCAGCGACGACACCACTGCTTGAAGAGGCATGGACATCTTCTATTATGTGAGAAAAGCCTCCTCCCGGGGTTCATCGGTGTCGTGAGTCGTTATGGTATACGTTTCATTTGCATTTTTCTATGCTCAAATTATTTATTTGGGTACTTTACATACCTCCTGCCTTCACAGTCTCTTGTGTCTTTTTGTTGTCCTGTGCACGTTTTACCAGGCACATGGTAGCACGGATCGGATGTCGGCGAGCTTGGAGCAAGCAAAGAAACGTGTCTACAACCGTTACGGTGGTGAGACTTTCTACCTCGTAGTCAGCCTTAGGAGTAGTGGAGTCTAGGCGTGTGGGTTCGATAGCCCACACGGGGGGCCGGCGCCCGGCGCCGGTGTGGTTCGGCGTGACGACGTGCCTGCATGATGGATCGTTGGTTGTCCTAGAGCTAGCCTTTAGGTTAGGACTCCCTATGTGTGGCCAAGTATCCCCGTAGAGCCGAGTGTCTCCCCTCTTGTTGTGAGCCTTAGCACAAGTCCCGATGGGTCGGAGTCTCTCACTCCCCTTGCTTTGGATGCTTCAGCTTTACTTGGAGAAGTTGGGAGGTCGGACTTGGCAAAGCGAGATAAGCTTTGTAGCTGACTCGCTTTGTAAAGTCTGGAGGAGTTCACAAAATGAGAAAAGCTTTGTAGCTAGTCCATTTCGTGACGCCGTGGAGAGTTTCCCCCTTGGAGATCCGGGGAGAAACTCCCCCACATTTTCTCACTAAAGCAAGAGACGGCGGTGCCACACATCCAAGGGTCTAAACCTTATGTACCCCAGCTGAGGTCGTTAGCACAAGCCTGATTTGCTACCTGCATCTCGCATTTTACTTTGCTTTGATCGGCCGCACCGGCCTAGTGAGCATTTCACTTAGTTTCAACAGGACGCCCCGGGCCGGTGAGCCTCTCACTTCGCTCTAATTGGCCCCCTCGGCCTGGCGAGCCATCTTACTTTGCTCCAACCGGCCACCCTGGTCCGGCGAGCATTTCACTTTGCTTTGATCGGCCGCTCCGGCTCGGTGAGCATTTCACTTAGCTCCAATCGGCCGCCCCTACCCAGCGAGCATCTTACTTTGCTCTGATCGGCCACCCCAGCTCGAGGAGCATTTCACTTCGCTCCGATAGGCCGCTCCGGCAAGGTGAGCATCTCACTTTGGTTCACCCCGGCCACCACGATTCGGTCGACCAATCACTATCATGTTTATTTATTTTTTTTTTTGCATTATATCGCATATTTGCCTGTTTGCATGTTGCACCATATATGTTTGCATTTGTATTTGCACTTGGGTGATGCTCCTTAGTGAGAATCACCACTATCTCCGGGTCACTGCCCCATCGGTACACCTTTCTTCGGGTCACTGCCTCCACGGCACGCCCATCCCTTTTTGGTCACTACCGCCTCGGTACACCTTTCTTCGGGTCACTGCCTCCATGGCACACCCATCTTTCGGGCCCTTGTCGCCACGACACGCCCGTCACTTTTGGTCACTGCTGCTACGATAAACATTTCTTCGGCCTCTACGGAACGCCCATCCCTTTTGGTCATTGCTGCTACGACACACCCATTTGTTTGGGCCGCTGCCTCCACGGCCTGCCATGACATTCCCATCTTTTCCAGAATCACTGCCTCTGCGGTACACTCATCATTTCTGCCACATGACTATTCACATTTGCATTTGCATTTTTGCATAGGTAGCGAGCCGGGCTTCCGGGCTTGTTAGGAGAGTTAGGAGAGTGACCCCGTGTCGGTCGTGATGCCTTAACGAGCGTTGCTTGACGGGTTGATCCCGATGAGCAATGCGAGTTAAGTCATCAAGATTGACACGAGTATGTCTGTGCTAAAGATCTAATAGATCTAACTCGTGTCACCACTCTTCGTGACACTCTTTAGATCCTTCGGATCTTTAGGATGGGGCTGGTATGACGACCCCGTCAAAGTCATACTATACCCAGACCTACCCCGCACTTAGATACTAGGTTGACGCACTTTTTGTTAGATGGTGTGCTAGGCTAAGATTTAGGGTGCTTGGTAGTGTTTTTGATGTTTGTCTATTATTCTCTGTTGGATTGGTTGCCCTAGCCAGATATCTTTCTTTTGCATTGTCCTGTTGATGTGTCTGCATGCTGCATATGTGTCGTAGTATGTTAGGTCGTTCTTCTGCACGGAGCCATGCCTATTTATTTGCACACACGCAGGTACAGTTATAGGAGGAGCAAGTAATGATTTTTGACCCTTCTGCATGTAGGTGCTATTAGCTCCCCCACTTTTAAAGCATGGCTCACGGTTAAGACATGGCTCATGATACATTATTTGCATGTGAGCTTTCTTGCTGACACTTGTTTTCATGCAGGATTGAGTCTTTTATTTTCCTATGTACTTTTTAGAGCTAGGAGAGTCCTGTAGCAGAAATAAGATATGGGCACTGGTTCCGATATGTTTAGCGCGGGAACCTCGTGGAGGGGACCAGGAGCAGATGCTCGTGCCCCGTATCTTAATTCTACTTTTTATATTGATGTATAAAATTAGGACCGGGCGTGTATATGCGGAGTCCGGCCGTCCTTTTTTTTTCTGGGATATGTTGCCGACCCAGCGGCACCGGCCTTTTATTATTTTTATTTGGCTTGCTTTGCTTTTTGCATCATATTGCATGTCTGCATTTGCATGTGTTTCCTTGTTTCTTTTTGTGGTTTATCTGGGATTTCACAATATAATCTAGGCTCATTAAAGACCCTAAAATTATAATTTTCTACAAAATCCTAGATAAAATATTCAAGATAATTAAAATTTAGGATTAAAATATTCAGGATTTAAAAATTGCAACATTTACTTTCCTGCATATGTTAATAGGGCCTCCACAATATTTAAGGATCGCTTTAGATAACTGCATCATATTTGCATGTCCTGAGGAGGAGTCCCCGTGCTTCTCCAACCTGACTGGCCCAACATACTTCTTTATAGGTGGTTGTCTAGTGCGCCTAGGGTGTTAGAAGGCTCACTGACCTAGATAGGGTGTAAGTCCTTTTGTTTGGAGTGTTTCTAGTTTTATAGCTGAAACTCCATTTTCTTTTCCTTCCTGAGGCATCCTTGCCACTTTGGCAGGTATAAATCCCACCTCTTGGAGCTCCAGCTTGTAGTCATAGGATAGAGTTTATTTCCTTTGACCGTAGGGCTACCGAGGCTTCCGTGGGCGACGCAATTCACGGATTGCTAACTGGGGATCTCAGGACGTGTTGGATCGACTACCTTCACGACCAGGCAGACTTAGGGTCCTAATAGCTGTGAATGACGGGTCCGTGGTACCCCAACCCAGTTACCTCTACCTTTTAGTATCACTCTACCTTCCTTTTGTGGAGCCCCTTTGAGCCATGTCGCTCCTTGACTTCGTTGATATCATTTTGACAGCTTGATGCCGATGAGCTGTCGCCCATTTGGGATACGACGATTTGTCCTCTACTCTTATGGTCCGGACATGCTTTGACGTGTTGGGATATTCGCGCCAAGATGATTTAGGTTATTTCGTGGGACCCGTGTGCCGATGAGCCGCTACCCATTCGGGATGTGAGAGACTCACTCTCTGCCTGATGGCTTAACACAAGCTTTGAAGCATCGGGACTGTTCCCACACGGAATAACCTTCCTTTGAGTACCTATTGCCCCAGGTCCACGATAAACGATAATCCAAGCGAAACTCGTTGTATCGAGAGTATTCTTGGGTACCCCCTCAGATGTAATTAACCAAGTAGGATACGTCCCCTTGAGAGTGCTCTTGACCCCATAACAGGTACCTACACCTGAATCTCTGGTTATGTGTAATCTACGTAGGTATTCTTTCGCGGATATTAGTTTAAGGTGCTTTTGCCAGATCTTGTTTGGACGGACACTCTTAACCTATCCTTGCAAAGTTTACCGCACGTAGGCTCTCCACATTTTGTGTTTTCTCTTGTTTGTCACATTGACGTATGTCCCTTTTTATTCGGTTACTCTCCTCTTTGAATCATTGATTTGATTTGAGAGGGATATTTATTCGAATAAGGGAAGTATACGACGATGAACAAGCTAGCGACTCCTTCTAAAATAAAAGAGAGAAAAACAAACGAAAACAGGAACGCATTCAGACTAGAGCGAAATTGTACAATTTTTGCCTTGGGTGCCGACGACGCCATTGAAGCCACCGACGACGGGTTTATCCTGAGAGTCTAGGCAATTAAATACTAAAGGCTCGCCAACGGCGCACTCGACGCCGTCGACGGTGAGACCGACGGGATGGCGATTTCTGGAGTTTGAATGGGCAGTTTTTAGCTGTTTTGGGCGGGGCTTACCAGTTTTTAGCTGTTTTGGGCGGGACTTACCCCTTTTAAACTCCCAAATTCGATTCCTAAGTTCATAGTTCCCCAAAAAATGAAGTAAAGCTCCACCAAATTCATCCATATGGCGTCCAATTCCCCCAAAAATCATAGAATGCGAGTGTTCAACCGGAGAAAGTTCATTAGTGCGGAAGCACAGCGAATCTTCAATAAGGTACTGACGAAGAAGAGAATAATCAAGGAACAAGAATTTGTAAATTAAGGATTTAATAATCCCTCAACGACAATTAAAGAGATGATAGTGCGGCGAAGATGGGAAGTGTTGCACTACACTACAGCCATCGTAGTTGTTCATGTGGTGAAGGAATTTTATGCTAATTTGCATGGAATCAACCAGGGAGTCGTCTATGTGTGAGGTAGATGGATAACTTTTAGTCCTGCATGGATCAATGAATTATATGGATCAATGAATTATATATGATCATTATTCCAACTTCATTCCGACAAGAAACCAGATGAATGAAATTTACCAATATTTAACGGAAGAAACTGAACAAATTTACCAATATTTCAAATTTACCAATATTTAACGAACGAAACTAAAGACTGGGAAATAAGAGAAAATGTGCATGTTAGTTTTTCTCTGACACCTCTAAATCCCGTCTCAAAACACTGGCACTTCTTCATTTCTGCAAAACTGTTACCGACAATGAATATCGGTAAAGTTTCTAAGTAAAGTGTTATTTTGAATTACTACATCCAAATGGGATTGCCAATCGATATTGGATCTATAATTGTGAAGTCTGTTTTGGGCCTGATCATTCATGGATCAACTTATGGGCTTGGACACCCTTCCATAATTTTCTTACTTTGCAGTCAGTTCCAAGTATCTTATGAAAATTGGGAAAAGGTACTTCTACCTTGGAAGCCTTTGGACCCAACTGAGAGATTCCCTGCGTATGAAGATGAAAATTATATGTTTATTATAGTGGACCAATCGTCTCAAAATTCACTACCTATTCAATCTTTAGTTCTGGACAAGACGTTAGTGATCCTGCGCAGAATCAAGAAATTGGAGGAGGTACAAAATGTTATGAATGCAATTAATAATATCTTTGATTTCTTCGATCATCTAGACTAGAGGATGAAAGAATATTTTGAGCACTCTGGACATAGGAAGATTGATATGGCTGATGAGAAGGATGAAATTGATAGAAGAGGATTCTACTGAAGAATTCCATACCGACCCTTCTATAACCTCTTCGTTCATGTGCAATCAATGGGTGATCTAAGAGGAGAATCTAGCACTGAATCTGAAGAATAGTAGATTTACATTGCTACCTATTTGTCTATGTGTGTAATTTGATTTGAACTTTGCATTTTCTTTGCTTTAGAATTATACTTTTAGATCTCTGTATAGTTGATAATGAGCATAAGATGTTTGTTTTCAGCGTTTTGAGTGTTGTGGCTTGGATTGCGACGTTGGATTGATGTATTAAGTTTGAGAAAATATCAAACTTAGGTGTGTCGTGTAACGTATATTGTAACCATTGGAATTTATATATAAGTGTGATGTTTTGTGTTGTGAAAGTTTATTTGTGATAAGTACATCATTTAATTAATTAAAATTATGTTTATAATAATTGAACAGATGTCGTTGAGGCTTGAAATTGATCGAAATCGCAAAAATCTTGAAATTAAACCAAATCAATAGAGCCCCGCCAATGGGACCCTTGACGCCGCCGATGGCAGACTTTTCCCGAGACTTAGGATATAATTTCAATAGAGCACGCTGACGGCGCCGAAGACCCCGCCGACGTCGAGATTTCAAAAAAACACTTTTAACCGCAATTTTAACCAGTCAATCGCCACTATTCATCATCCCCTTCCTCTGAAAAACATGATTTTTGACCTAGGGCTTGAGAGATCTTGGATTTGAGAGCGATTTCAAGGCATTTAGACACCGGATTTAATCATCTCTTGGTAAGAGCTTCACTCCAAACTAAAAATATTTGATTTTCACCATGAATTTCTTCCACATTGAGGAGACCCGAAAAAGCTGAGAATGTGAAGAAAATCTTAGGAAGAAATTCATGGAATTTAGTTTTAAACTCTTAGAATCACACTTGGAAGCCATTATTTGCATATTTGAAGTATATTTTGGAATTTTTCTATAATTGTGATCAGATTGAAATGGCTCCACAGCAAAAGAGGTGACTTGAGTTTGACGAGTCTCGCTTCGTCAATGCGAAGGCTCAATCAAGATTTACTTCAGTGTTTGAAGAAAAAAATGCATACAAGATCGAGTTTTTGAGAATCCGGAAGGAGAAATTGAACGATTTATTACCGAGCGGAGGTGGGCAAACCCTTGTTACACCACCAGACAC
>NW_018224123.1:112374-112605 GCF_001263595.1 Phalaenopsis equestris
GCTACTGCAAATATTGTGAAAGAGTTTTATGCTAACGAATTCTATTATGAAGACGGAATCACTTAAGTGGGGGGATTTTCTGTTGAATAGCTTTTCTATTGAATTTAGTGCCGCCCGTATTAACTCCTTTTACGAAGACCCAGACTCTTATAACTGCCACTATGAATCCTTTAGTACGATGGAAGGTCCCCGGAATGATGTGATCAACTTTCTCACTGATGGGAAAGGAAC
>NW_018224123.1:112722-114131 GCF_001263595.1 Phalaenopsis equestris
AATAATAGAAATATAAATGTGGGGAGAATAATTTTTAAGAATCTATTGATTACAGCAAGAAGTGAAATAAGTGGAGGTTTAGGACATCTCGGCCTTATTTATGCACTGTGCAAACTTTCTGGAGTGGAAGCTGGAGATGATGAGGAATGGGTTTACCCTATGAAACCTATTAGTAAAGCTAATTTAAAGACTTATGAATCCCAAGAAAATTGGAGAACTGGAAGTAGGAGTCAAGAACCTTCTACTAGTAGAGATATCCCCTCTACTAGGTATGACCTTCCTTCCTCTAGTTCCCTAGTTTCTCTACCCTAACTGACTTGATGAATGAATTGACATTACAGCGAAAGAGTATAGAATTAATAAAAGAAAGGATTAGAGGTTTAGAACGTAGACATAATTATGATAGTGAGTACCTTCAAAGACATTCTAATTTTGAGATAGCTTACTACAAAGCTCAGGCCCGACAATACAGAGGTGAGCCTGATGTTACTTTCCCCGAGTGCCCCCGATATACTCAGTATCAGCCCAATCCACTTGCTGACCAAGGAGATGAAGATATAGTTTAGGATTTTGATATCTGAATGTAATTAATGTACTTGTACTTTCATTTTTGTAAGTTTTGTAATAGAAATGGATGTTTGTTTATTTTTGTACTTTCATTTTTATTGTTATATTGTAATTGGATAATTTTTAATTATTGTTATAATTGTTAGTGTGGTAGTTAAAATTTACATGTGTAGTATAATGGATGTTGATTAGTACTTTGTGAACTGTAATGTGATGTGATTTTATTTTTGCATTTTCATTAGTATTGTGGATGTGATAGTGAAATATTGAGTTTGTTTAATGTTTAGTTTTGTACTTATTTCAAAATTTCACTACCCAGTAAATTCTCTAATGATTTATATGCGTAGAAAGATCCTAATGTTACAGACCAGGTGAAGTAGAAATTTTGAAAAAGATTGAAAAAATTTCAGAATGATGAAAATGCCTAAAATACTGAGGTATGATTTATATTTAAAAATTTTTTTTCCACCTGCATCATTTCATATTGAAAAATTTAAGTTTGGGGGAGGGAAGAAAAAGATTAACTATCAAATGTTCTCTATTTAAATATTTTCAAAAATTATTAATATGATTTTATGTAGTGAATTTAATTCAGGTAACTATATTTTGTTGCTATTTAAATATTATGGTAGATTTAAAGGAATATTTTTGTACTGAAAATTAATTTTGTAGACTAAGATATTTAGTATAAGAGAATAAGACCATAGTTAACTATTTAAAGTAAAGGAAACTATATTTTGAAGTGTTAAGAATCTGGAAATTTATTTGAGAAGAAAAAATTGGGGCTCAATGATGTAAAAACTATGAAATATTTATAAGGTAAATGAATGTTTGAGTTTCAA
>NW_018224123.1:114759-115492 GCF_001263595.1 Phalaenopsis equestris
AATATGTTGAGATTTTCATACCTATTTTACACTATTTTTGATGATATTGCACTTTAAATAAATATATTTTTGATGTTTTGTTGCAGGAATGATGAATTAGGATCATTAGAGCAAAAAGATGCAGAAAGGAGCGAATTTGGAGCGAAACGGACTACAATGTCAAGATTTGAACTAGGGCGCCAATAGCGAGCCAAACGGCGCCGACTGTGAGAAATTTTTGAGACTCCAGAATTAATGATTTAGAAAGCCCGCCGACGGCGCCCTCGAGGCCGCCGACGATGAGATCGGCGGTGTTGTCCTCCCATAAAATGTAAAAGAATGAATTTTGGAGGGATGCTTAAGCAACTCTTGGGAAAACTCATCACATCTTTAAAACGAAGACTTTGACCAAAAATTTGGAGGCTCTGGCAGGCTCTGGCTAGGCTCAGGAGGCTCTGGAGAGGGGAAGTTAAGTGTTGGGAAAGTGTAGAGAGTCTAATTGTGAGGAATTCTTCGAGAAATTGTAAGAGTGGAGGGAAAGTGAGAGATTTCTTCCTCCTTGCCGCTTTGAAGAGGAACCTTGCCAGTTCGAAGAGGAATTCTGTGTGATGTAAAGAAAGGAAGATATTCAGAGGAACTTTGAGGAGTTTGCTTGGGGAGAAATTAGAGATAAGTGTTATTTACTTGTTGTAGTTGTATGACTTTGCTTTTATATATGAATTCCGAGTTTTGTTGTGTCTTCCCCATGAGTTCT
>NW_018224123.1:115605-138879 GCF_001263595.1 Phalaenopsis equestris
TTTTACAACTAAAGTGAAGATTACATCCAAGATTTAGGGAGGTCAAAGCCCTTAGAAGTTGGGTGCAAATAAATAGGAAAATAAAATTATCGGGCGTAGAATTAGAGATATTAGAGTGACAGACTAAAATCCCCAATTCGGTCATATCGTTTGGGTGCTGAAGTGTAGATGTTAGCCCTCAGGCGAGGGGAACGTAGGAGCTCTGAAGTAAGAGCCGGTATCCTCCCAGCCTAGCCGCAGATTCAGTAAACAAGCGTATGACTAGTCAAGGTTCTTTATGCCTGGACCAAAGGGTAAAGAATAGGTATGCTCCTATTTGACACAATACAATTTGAACTGATATACTTTATCCATTCACTATAATTTCTTGACAAGAAGAATGATGTTTTCTTAGATATTGAATATCACATTAAAAATTTTATTAGTATAATTAGTTGTTTAAGAGTTATCAAAATTACATATTTATTTCAATTGTCTATTAGTGACAGATAAGCAATTTAAATTTCATTGTTACAATTAAAGTATTGTTTTTCTAAAATCTTAGTTTGTAGTTCTAATATTACTCCTTGTAGGATCGATATCTAGGACTCCATTAGAGCCCTATATTACTTGAGCGATACATATACTTGCGTTGATAAGTGCAACTTTACCATTATTGAATATTTTATATATACATCTTTATCGAATCTATAACTATTATTAAGTTTTTGGTGTCGTTGCTAAGGAATTAAATCTTTTAGCAGCAGTATTAAATACATGTATTTTTAAGCATATATAAAGTCGTTGTCAACTTTAAGGCCATCCAGATTTCCTTTTCATTAGGAGGATGAGTCAAGAAGAAGTTTCTAGTGTAGGAGTGTTCTTCTCTGAACATATTGGGCTCGATTGGAGTTATGTCAAATGGAGGTTGAGCTAATAATTGTTGGAAAAAATTCACTGCAACTTCTGCAATGGTAGTATTGTCATGTATCCAGTGTCCCTCAGCATTTTGGATACCAAGGATAATATTGCATCTGCTTCTATGTTTTATGCAGGCATGATAAAACTTGGTGTTCCTGTCTCCATCATTAAATCTAGCAATAACAACTTTCTGGCAAAGTAAATATTCCTGTCAGTCAATGGCAATAAGAAGTCTTTCTTGTGCAGCAATCAATGAGTTCTCCTCCTCTTCCTGGTTCAGAACAGCAGCTTCCAGGGCCCTTACCTCCTTCTCAGCAGCCTCCACATTCTTAAAGATATTACCAATGGACTTCCAACCCTAGTTTTTGAGAGCTTTGCTTATTTTAAGATGCAGGAGCCAAATTTTGACTAAGGGGTCTTCATGTTAGATGCCACTTCAATTCAGAGCAACACAATCAGTGAAGGAGGGATGGTCATACCAAAGGTTAAGATACCTGAAAGGAGGAGGACACTTTGGAGAAGGAGAAGGAGCATCAATGGAGATAATTAATGGTCTATGATCAGAACCAACCATGCTCAAGTGAGAAACAGAAGTGCGGGGAAATAGTTGAAGCCAACTATCATTAACTAGAAACTTGTCCAGTATTTCTTATATTTTGCCTCTCCTCCATGTAAAAGAGGGCCCATTGAAACCCAAGTCAAACAAGTTGGTAGCCTGGATGTTATCACTAAAAGCAGTGAGTTTGGAGATATTAGGAGATCTATTCGCAATCTTCTCAGCATAATGGGCAATGCAGTTAAAGTCTCCTCCCACCATCCATTTATCAGACATGTTGGAGCTAATGGAGTGAAGAACAGACCAAAGTTCAATTATAGATGTTTTATTGCATCCAACATAAATGAAAGTCACATAACTAGAGTTTCCATTGATAGTAAAGGACAGATGGATTAGTTGAGGGTGATCCAGCAACACGGTCCAAGAGATTTCTTTTTTGCAAAATATCCATATCTAATTTTTTATATTAGTAAAGTGGGAAAATCCAGGGAATTTATTAATTAATTTTTGGGGGTGTTTATGAACCATAGGTTCCAAGATAGACATGCACCAAAGCTTATGTTTTTTGTTAAGATGTAATAACCTTATAAGAGAGAGGGGATGTGCAGTCCCCCTAATGTTCCAGCAAGGGAACTTAACCATGAGGAGATGGTTGTGATCTGGATCTCCCCCTTCCTCTCTTGGTTCTAGAGGGGGAGTCAATTCTGGAAAGGCTGTGAACAACATTGGAAGGGCCTTCCTGAAGTCTATGATGTTAAAAATTCAGCATCTTCTTCTTTTTGACTTATTCAATTAGCATGTCCTGGTCAAGTGCCAGGTTCATTTTCTTCAAGGCTGCAGAGGAGGTATTTATTGGTAATGTGGGGGGGGGGGGGGCAAGTGTGAGCCACCAAGGGAGGATTAGTATTGCTTTCATTTGAATTACAGGGTACTTCTTCTGAGTGTTTGTTGGCTGCTCAGCTCTTTTATCAACCTGAGATGGAATGGAATCTTGAGTTTCAGAAAGAGCCCTGGTATTATTGAGCTGAGTCCCCACATTATCAGAGCCCCCAACCTCAATATGTTCAGTAACCAAATGATTCACCATGGCAGGACCTAAATCACCCTGGCTTGGCTTTTTGGATTTGTTTTTGGAGGGTGGATGTAACCTGTGAAATTTGTCTTGGGTATGTCCAAACATTCTACAGTGAGGACAACAATACTGTTTTTGCTCCATAACAATTTTCTGCCAATGCCCCATTCTCTTCAGTTCCCAGCTAGATCTCCTCTACCTCAGGTAGAGTAATGTCCCTTTCCACCAATATCCTTGCCACAGAGGGCCTAGAAAGGTTGTATGTAGGGAAGTCCATCTTCAATGGCCTACCCAATGCAAGACCAATATTAAACAAAGCTTTGTGATTAAAGAAATGCAAAGGCAGTCGTGGAAGTTTAAACCAAATAGACACAATGGTGAGCTCCTTGCTAGGATCAAAATTAGGAGTTCATTTGATGATTTTTATTGTAATGCCTTCTATAATAACATTTTGTTTACTAAACAATCTAGCAACCTTATATATATATATATATATATAAACATGTAAGGTTTGGGTGGTATGTCTGAAAAAAACATAAAGAGAAGAATTGTGTGTATGTATGTATATCTGTATATAAATTGTGGTATATGAATTGAGTAGTATGTATTTAAATCTCCACAGTTCAGTTGGTCAGTGGAATGAAGTCCGACCATCAGAATGTAGTCGGCTCGGTGTCAAGTAGTCTGGTCGGCAAGATGAATTTAGTGAAGTTTGATCGGAAAAATGAAGTCCGGTTGGCGAGATGAAGTGCGGTCGGCGAGATGAGGACCGATCAGTGAAATGTAATCCGATCGACGGGATGAAGTACAGTCGGCGAGATGAAGTTTTGTCGACAAAACATAGTCTGGTAGACGGGATGAAGTGTGGTCAATTTGGTCGATAGATGCGAGACCCCAACTTACGGCGGAAGAGAAATGTGGAATTGAAATTTTCTGTTAGGGAAGAATACTGAGTGGAGTGAGTGAAGAAATACGAGAGAGTGATAGAGCCTGGGGAGAGGAAGTGAAAGTCTCGATTAGAGGTGGAAGTGGAGAGGAAGTAAAATATGGAAAGCTCGCAGCTTGAGGGTGATGGGAAGTAAAATATGGGCTGCCTGAGAAGAAGAGACATGAGGAGTTTGAGAAGGTTTGGTAAAATTGTGAGAAGAAGAGTTTCATGGCTACCATGAGGTGACGTCGATGGATGCTTAAGAGGCGATGGGGATTGAAAGTATAGGTTGGCTATATTTCAACATGATCTATACGGAGAAAGAGATGAAGTTTGTAAGTGATCACCGGTAATGAGGAGTAAAGAAAGTGGTTGCTTTTGTGCAAGTTCCACTTGTGTGTTCTTTGCTAAAAGTGTGCCTCTGAAGAGTTCACTCTTGGTGTTAGCTCGTCTTTTTGTTCACAATATGATCCAAACTTAACACACCTTCAAGAATGTTGAATCTAAATTTGTCCGGTAGACTATGCCCAATGACTAGAGCGTGAGAGAGAGAAAATAGAGAAAGAGAGAGAGAAGGAAGAGGGGATGAGGACTTCCTCTAGCAGAGGAAAAGAAGTGTTCCCGGGCTCGTGAGCCATTTTATTCCATCAAAAATATATGTTACAATTACGATCCCCCCAAAAGGGTCCACCTTTACGTTATAAAACTCTTCTATTTATAGAAGATTTTAGTGGTAAATAATATATAAAAATTACAGATCTAGCACTGCTTTAAAGAGATCCAAAAATGCATTCTAATCTATTTATCTTGGACTGTCAGATTACCTTAAACCTTTTGCAGATCATACATATATATATATATATATACATATATATATATATGATTTACATATATACACCACATCATACAGAAAAAAAAACTTTTTTTATATTAAACTAATAAATAAATAAAATAATCATTTTATATAATATACATATAGTTTCTAAAAAAATTCATTGTTGCGTGTTATGAGTTATTTCCCTCATTATCGTGGTTGAACCAAGGTAAAGTGGGTCTTTTTGACATTTCGGATGGATCTCAGCCGTCCGTTTCGTGAATGTACATATATATCTATATATATATATACATGTACATATATATATATAGATATAGATATATATATAGCGTTGTGTACTCATATCAGTGAATCGGATATTTACTTGTTAGTTATAAGTCTCCTCTAATTTAAAATTTGATTCCCGTGTGATACGAATTGTTTCACAACATAGATAGCCAAAACCGGTGTTGTGTACTCATATCAGTGAATCGGATATTTACTTGTTAGTTGAGGAGAGAGGGAGAGAGAGAGAGAGAGGCAGTTAGGCCATTATAATTCTCCTCGAGAAGCACGAGACCTCTGCTCCCGAAAGCCATCAACCCGTCCGTCCCCAAGTTCACATTTTCCGCCCGCACCGACTCGTCATTCCCGGCCCTTCTCCCGTTCATCGAGAAGTTAAACACGTGTCATGATATCATCGGCGCTTCGCAGGTTCCGTTTCCACGGTCCCATGTCTCGGTGCACATCAAGCTTTCGGACTGATAAAGACCGATGGCCTGGATTATTGGGTGGCGCTCCCGGAAACTCCAATTAATATATATATTTTTAAATTTACAAAAAAGACCCTTATTAATATTTAATCTTCAATTTCACCCACGTGGAAAAATTCGCCACTTGGCTGAAGGACACGGAGGGTTTACAAGTAAACGGTCGCTTTTCTCTCTAGCTTTCTAAAGCCTCTAATTCGGTTGCCAAAAGTGGGGAAGGAAGTCCGACCATGGCTTCCTGCTACCGATTCACTATTTCTCACTGTTTGTTGATTCTTTTTCTCTACCTTCTTCTTAAATCGAAGACTCGGCGAATAGTACGGGGCGCTATCTGATTGGAATCTGCTGAAGTGTCGGTTCACGGTTCTTATTCTGTATATTTGGGTCTTTGAAATGGGTCGCTGAGGTGTGAAGAAGGAGAGCTCAGCTCGATCCTTCGGCGTATGGTGAGGCTCTTGCGGATCTAGTTACTTTGCTGCTATCTCACGGCTTTGACTGCCCCCCTGTGCGATTCTTTTAAAAGACAGCTTCTTCGGGTTTAATTTTCTTTTGTGGGGTTGAAGGGGTTGGGAAAAGAAGCAAAAGGTGCAATTTTTAAGGCTTTCTGATGGGAAACTGCTGGAGCACGAGGTTCAAGGTTGTGGCTCCCTCTTACAGCGCTTCTACGTTGGCTGCGAGTTCAGGTGGTCTGCTTATACTGTCTGATCTGAATTTAAGTTTGTTCTTGTAGATTTGAGGATTAGATGCTTAGTTGATATAAAAGCATGGAGAAATTTGTCGAATTCTAGATTTGTAGGATATTATGCCTCTGTGTGTGTGTGTGTGTGAGTTTGAATTTTTAGCATAATGTGTGATCTTTTCCATTCATTTTATGCAAATCACAATTATGAAAAGTTTAAATTTTGATTGATAATTTCTTTCCGTCGGCTATTCTTGTTTTCCATTTCTCCATAGCAAGTTTATTTATTTATTTTTCTCTATGACCTTGGCGAAATGCCATACTATTTATTGAACAAAATTTTCTTTTTTAACCATCAAAAGTATTTCATTGATGTAGTTTTTTGTATGTTCACGATCAACTAAATTTCTGTAATGATCTAATTGAAGTATATTTGTTCAATTACTTTTAAAATTTACATGTGGAGCTCGATTTCCTCATCCATTCAAGTTTTATTCCTTCAGGAGCTAATTCAAAGATTAGCAGTAAGAGTGGACATGGATTGAGCACCACCACTACCAGCAGTAGTAACAGTAATGTTTCTTCATCTTCTGTTCCTCCTGCCCCACGTAGTGAGGGAGATATTCTACAGTTTACAAATGTGAAGAGCTTCTCCTTCAACGAACTCAAAAGCGCTACTAGAAATTTTCGCCCTGATAGCGTGTTGGGAGAGGGAGGTTTTGGTTCAGTTTTTAAGGGCTGGCTTGATGAGCAAACGCTGGAAGCAACAAAACCAGGCGTTGGGATAGTTGTTGCTGTAAAGAGGCTCAACCAAGATGGCTTCCAGGGTCATAGGGAATGGTTGGTGAGTATTCTATTCAAAATTTAATTGCATTTATGTTAGTTGATCTTTTTTTTTCAATGATATTGTCACATAATAAATAAGGAAGATTTTCTTACATTCCGCTCAATTCTTAGGTATTTACATTTCTAACACAGAATCTTCAATTTTTACACATATGCCATCTAGCTTCTAACCTATGCATAAAATGGCGTATTTCACTTTTTAAATGTTAAAATTTGGTATTTTAGATGTGAATGTGATATGAAAGATTTGGGTGGTATAAATGTACAAAATAATGTTAAGTTTTAGATATCTAAATAGATTAGAATTGGGTGGTATGAATGTAAATGCCCCTTGAATATAAGTTTTAGTTTGAAACTCGATTTATCCCATATTCAAAGAGTCTTTTTACATTTAAACAAAATTTTGAAATACAATGCGCTTTGCAAATATTAAAAGAGTTATTTTGGTACTTTTTTTAGTAACAGCAGTAAATTACCAAACTGAAAATGTGCTTATTTCAAAATTTGAAGGCAGAAGTAAATTATCTTGGACAGCTACGGCACCCCAATCTTGTGAGGTTGATCGGATACTGCTTAGAGGATGAACACCGGCTACTGGTCTATGAATTCATGCCCCGCGGGAGCCTCGAGAATCATCTTTTCAGGAGTAAGTTTATTCTTTTTTCATATATCCAAATTGTTTTATGCATTCATCTGGAATTTTTTTTTCTTTTCCGCTCGTATTTCAGTATTAGTACTTTGTCAAGTTGAGAAGTTGAATGTGGAGTTACAAATTCGATTGAAATTATTCAGGAGGCTCATATTTTCAGCCACTTTCGTGGAATTTGAGAATGAAGGTTGCACTTGAGGCAGCAAGAGGATTGGCTTTTCTCCACAGTGCTGAAACTAAAGTCATTTATCGTGATTTTAAGGCTTCCAATGTTCTTCTGGATTCAGTATGTAAATTTCACTATTACCAGCTCTTGTAACATTGTTCTTAGCATTCTATTGAGATTACAAGGTTAAGCGTTATATCTTTGTACCACTCAATTCTTTTGCATTTACATGTCTAAATCCTATTACTTCAATTCTATATGTATGCCACAACAATTATGCATGAAAAAGTGTATTTTACTCGTTAAAGGTTAGAAAGTGTTTTTTTTTGTCATGTGAAAGATTTGGGTGGGGTATGAAAGTAAAAAAGTAACCATTTAGCTGTTAGATATTAATACATAGGAATTGGGTGTTATGTATGTAAATGACCCTATTATTTTTTAGAAAGATTTGCATACTATACAGTTCCTATGTTTTTACATATCTTAACACCAAAATTTAACTGTGGTATTTTTTATGTGATATTAAAGGTTCAAGTGTCATAAATATAAAAGATAAATTTTAGGTCTTGGATATGTAAATACATTAGAAGTATTTATGTAAAGGCCCATATATTATTATCTATGCTGTTTTTTATTCACGGTTCCACACCATTTGTCTGCCGAACAGAACTACAGTGCTAAACTTTCTGATTTTGGTTTGGCGAAAGACGGACCCTCAGGTGATAAGAGTCATGTTTCCACGAGGGTAATGGGAACATACGGATATGCGGCTCCCGAATATCTGGCAACAGGTAGTTGTTACTTTTCATATTCTTTTCGTTTTGCTTTTGCTAATTAATTCATTAATCTGGCAACTTGAATCTAAGTTTTTTCTTTATAAATTGTCTGGGGGCAACCTGCAGCCATTCTGCAATAGGTAATGGATGCCATTAGGATTCCTTCGTCCAGAAATACTTATCTCACGTGTGATGAGAGAATTTGATGCAGTTTTCAAGTTTTTCTTTTAAATTATGAGTTGATTTATTTTCAAGAAGATTTACATTTAGACCACAGAATTATTACATATTTACATCCTTGAATTTTCTATTTATTATATTTTAGGTGCCTATGAAAAGGTAAGTCCCCACATTTAAAAAGTTGTATTAGTAGTTTCTTTACCGTGATATCAAATGTTTGGGTTTTGTAAACGTAAACAAAATTAAAGCATTTAAGTACTTAAAAATTGTACAGTTCGTATGCAAATGCCCGCTTATTTTAGAGATAAGTGAAGGTATAAATAAGTCCAGAGTCCAATAAAATCAGATCATGGGGAGGTGACAGAAAAATAAAAAAAAATTTATTTTGGCACAAGAGAATATTCCCCCGTATTATTTCGCGTTATTAAGATGTTATTGTGAATATTCCTCTATATTTGTGTTAGCACAAGAGAATATTCTCCTGTATTTGCGTTCTAGAAATATTTTCGGGATTATAATAACACAATAACACAATAACACATCAATATCATCACAATAAAACCTGAATAATACAGAATAACATGAGAGAAATATTTCCGTGTTACCGGGCCGAAAATGTGTTTTTTTTTTTTTTTTTTTTTGGCTTTTACGGGGGGGGGATTCTTTGGTGATTCATTGGATTCCGAACGTATCTTTACGTCTGTTCTTATTTTATTATAAGAACCAAGCTGTCTGTTCTTATTTTATTATAAGAACCAAGCTAGGTGAAGAAATTGAGATAAATGTGCAATGATAAGTATTAGCAAGGGTGAAGTCCTGAGAGGCAGCTTCACGTGGAGGTGATTCATTAGATTCCGAATGTATCTTTACGTCTGTTCTTATTTTAATGATAAGTATTAGCAAGGGTGAAGTCCTGAGAGGATTTTTTTTTTCTGGTAACATTTAATCAAGATAAAATATTAATTAAAATAGGATAATAAAATATAAATTTAGGTGGTTTTGCTACCACAAAGTTGCTGTACAAATACCAAATTCGTTGAGATTTTGTCCTAAACTGAAATGCTTTTTTGTTGTTAGGTCATCTAACAGCGAAGAGCGATGTATACAGCTTCGGCGTCGTCCTGCTGGAGCTGTTATCTGGCAGACGCGCGGTGGACAAAAACCGGGCGCCTGGTGAGCACAATCTAGTGGAATGGGGAAGGCCTTACCTCACAAACAAGCGCAAGATCTTCCGGGTGTTGGACAGCAGACTCGAAGGACAGTATTCAATGGAAGGAGCTCAGAAAGCAGCCTCCCTTGCCTACCAGTGCTTGTTGACTGAAGGTAGGTTGAGGCCGAGCATGGAGGAGGTGGTCTCTGTGTTGGAACAGCTTCAGGAGAGGAAGAACGGAGAGAAGAAGACGAACCAGTTGGAGCAGAAGATGCTCGCCCAGAGCTTCGGAAGTGGATCACAGAGGCCCAGGATTAGAAGCTTGGAAGATAGTGCCAGCGCAAAGGTGGCTTATCCCAGGCCTTTGGCCTCTCCTCTGTTCGAGTAAGGTGAGAGGTACTTTGATAGTAGGGAAGTTTGAACTGAAAATCTGTGAAGTTTTTTCATTGTGTTGTTTTGGCAGTGCGCATGTGTAGTGTTGATTTGATTTCTTTTTGACCGCTGGTTAAAATGCAAACTTGTTTGGGATGTGGGAACTTTTTGATATTTTAGTCTATGATGCGGTTGTAGGGGAGTGCTGCAAAGCATAAATTATTGGGAGACTTTTAGCATTTATGTTTGAAAAAAAAAAGAAAAAGAAAAATGTAGCATTTATGTTTGGATTTTTTGTATTATTTTAAAGCATTGAATATGAATTTGTTTGGTGATTTCTTATGTTTAGGGTGATATAATAAGCATTTGCTTTTATAAAAAGTTTAGGATAAGGCGATTAAGTAATGTTTAAAAAAGCTGGGATAATTAATAATAGGGGTTTTTATATAGGAAGCACTCAAATCAGTGCTTTTTACATATACCACGCTAAAAAATTTAGAAAAATATGGAAAGGAGCACCCTAATTGCGCTTGCACCTCGGTTCCTTCCTCTCTATTCCCACCGTTTGTGTTTCGCCATCCCCTTTCTTAAACCTTCAGCCTATCTCCCTACCTATCTTCCGATTATGTGAAAAAACCAATGTTTTCATGACCAAAACCCTTGTGGAGAGCTAGTTGGGAAGACAACGACAGGATCGTGACGTACAAAAATCTTTCTGTTCTGTCGAAAAACCATCGACTTCATGATTGAAACCCTCATGAGGAGAGTATTTGGGAAAGCAACGATGGGATTGCGGCGCACAAAGACCTTTCAAACTCTTATAGTTCTGCTGCTTTTGGTCCGCTCCAACTTTGAAACCATTGAGTACAGTAACCTTCATCATGCACCTACTTTAATTTTGCTCATGCTTTTAGCTAATTCTTCTTTGGAATGGATTCTACCATAACGAAAACAAATGAATTTTCAAAACCTAACACAGCAATAAAAAAGCCTTAGGATCGGAGAGCTTAAATGGAAGTTGCATGGATCTCAACATTCCCATTTGGGTTTTAAAAAGTCAGCAATTCTAACAATTTGCTGAAGAATGTAATAAAAATGTGCTTTGGATTTTAAATAGCATAACATAAAATTCTTGATGGATGGCTAGATAGCATTTCATAAAGCATGGTATGACAAATGAATTGGAATTAGATATAAAATTTGTTCATGATGATTGTTAAAACACTAAAACCATTTTAATTGGAAATGCATCATAAATTAATTCTTTTCTTGCTAAGTAATATTGCTTATATAGTTATATTGTTGTTGATATTGAAATGCAAGATTTCCTTTTCTACTGGACTGTGACCAATGATAGTAAGAATTGGCAACCCATTAGTTGTCGTTGCGGGATGTCTTTGGTTTGAATAACTGTTCGAACTCTTTTTGCATTGATAATTTGTCTACATCAGTGTTGGCTTCATTGACATATCTATCTTGGTGTTAGTAAAAAAAAAAAGAAAAAAAATGATATTGAAATAGATCAATTAAAAAAATGAGGTTTTAAGTGTTATTTCTTGTTGAAATATCTAATTTAAATTATAAGATTTATTGCATTTTGCTGTTAAGACTTATAATAAGAAATTTGTTCATAGTTATGAGGAATAAATTTTTTTCTTAATATAAAGAGTATTTTCCTTTCATAAATTATGAATTATTTGTTTTCCTAATTTATATTTTTTCTTATTTTTCCTTTAAAATTATAAATTATTTGTTTTCCTAATTTATATTTTTTCTTATTATCTCCTAATAATTAATATGAATTAATTATTTGAGATATCATGTGATATATCTTTCCTTTAATATGATTTTCCTTTTTATTATTTTTCCTATTATAGGATACTTGTAAGAGTTATTTATATCCATGTTTATATCAATGAAAGTACTCCGAAATATTTCACAACAACAACAACAACAACAACAAAGCCTAAAATATTTCACATAATTCTAAAATTCAACATTGGTAGCAGAGCCAAATTTTTTGCCCTAATCACCGTCGTTGAAGAACCGTGAAACTCCCTTCCCGTCGAACTTCTTGTGGGAAGGGAGGAAGGTTTTCTCCTCAAGCTTCAATCCACCGCGATGGCGAAAATGGTTTTCCACCTCCTATTCGTTCAATTGCTTTTACCACTTGTCTGCGAGTCCTTCTCTGCCGAAAACCCTACGAATTGCGTCTCCTGGTCCTCGTCGATGACCTCGCCATCCGCTCATCTCATTCCCTCTTCTTCAAGTCCCTCGAGTCTCGGGGCTACATTCTTGAATTCCGCTTCGCCGACAATTCGAAGATTCCCCTTCAGCGATACGACCACTACCTGTATGACGACCTCGTCATTTTCTCTCCTTTCGTCCAGCGTTTTGGGGGATCACTTGACCAGGTCGCCGTGCTGGACTTCGTTGATGCGGCGCATGATCTGATCCTGGCTGCGGACTCTTCTGTGTCGAACCTGATCAGGGGGATCGCCTCAGAGTGCGGTGTAGATTTTGACGAGGATCCTGATGTCGTTGTTATTGATCACCTTGGTTATGTTGTTTCAGAGACTGATGGAGAACACACACTCATTGTTGCGATGATTTATACAGTTTGATTTGATTTTGGGAGAAAGTTATAGAGGCTCCTGTACTATTCCGTGGAATTGGTCATTCTATAAATTCTGCTAGTACTTTGGCCTTGAAAGTGTTGTTTGCTTCTCCTTCAGCTTATTCAGCAAACCTATGAACTAAGTTGTCAAGTTCTTCCCTCACAGGTTCCACAATTGCATTAGTGTCAGTTGTGCAGACTAGAAATAATGCTCGCGTGTTGACCTCTGGTTCTGGATTCTTGGAAAATTAACAATGTGCAAAGTCGCCATCTTCTTTTACTCCATCGAAGGTTCCTTCTCCTGCTTCGGCGATCAAGCCTCCGAGCTCTTCTCCTTCACCATCTCCTGCTATTAAATCTCCAAGTTCATCTCCTTCCCCTATTCCGACTACTGAAACTCCACTGTTCTTCGTCTTCATCTTTGACGATGGATCTGAAGAAAAAAGCGAAAAAAATGGAGTTTGGTTCTCTTCTTCATCGTTCTTCTATCTCTCTTTACTTACACTTATTTTAATTCTTTATGATTCCGTTCTTTGATCGGGATTTAAGATCGGATCAGTTCAGATTTGAAGCTTTATATTTTAATCTATTTGATGTTCCTCGTTTCTCCTCTATAGATCTTATCCTGTAAAAAAAAATGGGATCAACAGCTTCTTCAACTTGTACTATTTTACTTTCACCATTGCAATCATGATCTCCCCCACCTTCATTATATATATCTAGAGCAATGTGAGTTGGACACTAGGCTTGGCTATCCCTGCCATTCTGATGCTCCTCTCCTGCATCTTCTTCTTCCTCGGCAGCAGATTTGGTTCATTCCGATCATCCCTCCTTCGACTATTATTTTTTCCTTCAAAGCCGGATTCGACACCATCATCAAATTTTTTCCTTCAAAGCCGGATTCGACATCATCATCAAGATCATTTCAAGAAAATTCAGTGAACTCGTGAGGGCGGCACAAGCGATGCTGCCACCCGCTTCATCATCATCTCACTGGAGATATCGCTGCTATGGATCGGACAAGCCGTTCATTTCTCCTGCAGTATTTTTTCTTCCCTGCCCAAGCATCAGCGGGAGTTGCATTTCCAACCGGACCTTCTCCAAGCAGCCAACAGAATCGGATACCTCTCAACATTCTTCTTTACATCCGATAATTCCTGTAGCTTTTGTTGCACATCGCTTTTTTCCTATGCAGGTGTCGCCAGTCATCAGAGTCAATTTTTGCAGCCTTTATTGTGCCTCAATTTTTTCCCTGCGTAGGTGTCTAGTTCACTACACCATTGTGATCTCGGTGGTTTTCCCTGTGCAGGCATTTGGCCAACTGCAGGCTTGCAGTTTCAGCAAATAGCGGACATTACTTTCTCTTTCTAGTAGAAATTTTGGTTCGCCAATGAGTTTTATTTTTCCTCTCCAGTGCAAATCACAGAAGATCTGCAGTTGAAATCCCTGTTTTCACTAGGTGATCATGGGAGAACCGCACAGAGCATTGGCTTCCTTGTGGGCTCTCCCATGATCGTTTTCCCTGCAGTTTTTTTAGCTGTCGGACCTTTCGATTTCCTTCCAGACCGTTGAAGCACCTACCTACAGCGGGACCTATCCCTTGATGGCTTTTCCTTCCACTGGAACTCCCTCCTGTAGTCATTCCTTCCAGTAAAATTCCCTTCTGCGGCTTTTCCTGCCGCCAGAACTTCTTGCAGACATATCTGCTGCCGACTGGATCTTCGGGCTTACTCATGCAGCCGGTTCTCTCTCCTGCAGCCTTTCCCGCCGTTGAGCCTCCCTCATGCAAATTTTCTCGCCGTTCAATCTACCTCAACAATTTTTTCCTTGCAGATTTTGGTCAGCTATTCTCAAGAAAAGCACTGCTCTTTCCTACAGCATTATTGCAGCCTTCTCCGAGCACTAAAGCTTTCTTGAGCATTGTCATCGGCCCTCTGCAGCTTTCCTGCACTTCTATGCAACCTCATTGCAGCTTTCCTGCAACATCCCTGCAGCCTTCTTGCAGCTTTCCTGCATTTCTCCTGCAGCATTATTGCAGTCATCTTATTGCTTTCATGTAATTATCAGTCAACTGGTGACTTACAAATTCATCAATTGAGCTTAGCTCTCATCCAGGCCACTCCCAAGCTTCGGTACTCTCAGGCTTCGACATTCTCGGCTTCGGAGCTCTCAGGCTTCGACACTCTCAGGCTTCGGCTCTCTTTGGCTTCAGCATTCTCGGCTTCGGAACTTTCGGCTTCGGCACTTACGGTTTGAGAATTGTTGGAGTTTTTTGGCAAATTGATGCTACATGTCCAGTCAGCATACCGCAACCGATGTTTTCAAATTCAAGTTGAATATGGTTTTCAACTTGAGGGAAAGTGTTGAAATATCTAATTTAAATTACAGGATTTATTGTCTTTCCTGTAAAAACTTATAATAGGAAATAATTTATTCTTAGTTATGAGGAATAAATTCTTTCCTGAATATAAGAAGATATTTTCTTTTCATATATTAGGAATTATTTATTTTTCTAATTTATATTATTTCCTATTATCTCCTAATAATTAATATGAATTAATTATTGGAGATATTGATCTTTTCTTTCATATCATTTCTTTTTTTTTTTCTATTATAGGATTCTTGTAAGAGTTTTTTATACCCCTGTTTATATCAATGAAAGTATTCCGAAGTATTTCACATTATTCTAAATATCAACATTTCTCTTTGAGATTTGGCTTTTTAAATTTATTACACAGTTATAAGTGAAATGACAAAAATAACAAACTAAAATAAGAGAAGAAAAATCTTTCAAAGACACGCAGAATTTCTGAGTACAAAGCATTGTATTACGGATGTAATAAGCACATGCTAATCTTGTGAAGCAAAAGCTATAGTAAAATAGCACAAGTTAGATTCAAAAAATGTTATAAAACATAGATATGAGATGTTTAATGTGAAATTATTATCTGTGTGGTGTGTGGTGAAACATAAGCTCAATGCAGTGAAAGATCAATGTTATCTTGGTTCAACATTTAAAATCAAGTACGTTTCATAAAACTTCTCATTTTAAGCATCACATGACTGCATTGTAGTTGACCCTAAAATATTGATAGATTTTAGGCGCATAAAGATGAATAGGATAACCTAAACAATGGATGCAAACCATAGTCTTTAACTTATTGTATAATCATTAATTTCACTTATTCCTGCAAATTTAAAGATTTTGTCAAACACTAATACCAACATTTTTTATTGACTTTATAAGTTTTGGTGTAGGTTTTAGGACTGTTTTAGGACTATTTAATTTTTTTATTTTTTAGATGGTCTGAAAGTGGATTTGTTCCTGCTTTTTAGAAATTTAACTTATATAATCCAACTAGAAATCATTTTTCTTATTTGTATGGTTGTCTTAAATATCTAACTCGGACATGCTTTTCTAAAATGCATGCAGATATCACATCGTAATCTGAGTTCAATGCAATCATCAACATCAAAATACACCCAATTTCCCAAAGAACATTGTTACTACAAATTATAATGTACAGTATTTACAACCTGTAAGGGTGATAATATCTAGAGAAAATTTTACAGATGTCCCAGAAATCAAACCAAACGTGACTGTAACTACTTCAAATGGATTGATGAAATTGACGATGCAACTTATGATAAAGAATACACCGACAAAAAATATTTTGAGTATTTAACTTAGTGAAATTATGAGAAATCTGCAAAGAGATAGTATGACTTAAAACTTCTTCTTAAAATTCTGATAGCCTCCCATGTTTTAACTGTTGCAGTTATTTTGTTCGTATTTACGTATCTTAAGCTGTCAATGTAATAAAAATTATGAATGCAAAAAGTTGAAGCTATAAAAATTATGTATTACTAGGTCAATCATAAAAGTAATGTTTTGGATTTAATGCAAAGAGAATCTTGGGATATTTTGTTGCTCATTATTTGTGTAATTTAATATGATCTCACTTTATGATAGTTCTGTTATAATGTGGCTTAATGTGTTATATCACGTAACAAAATTAAATAATCTCCAGCTATATGACAGATTTAAGAATTAGATTTTGTAGCCTGCTCCAGCAGTTATAAATAAAAAGGAAATTTTTTTCCTTATAAATTACATCAGTAAAAACATACGATATTCAGAACAATAATCTAAATGAGAATAGTTATAATTTTATTGTATTTAATGAACGAGAAGACATTCCCTTCTCATGAACGAGAAGCCATTTTCAACATGGTGTTTTACCTATGTGGTTGCCACAATTGGTAACTAAGATGAAGTCTCTGTTGACCCTCAGACTGAAGAATTTGAAGTTAATAAGGAAATGGATGACAGAAATTTGAACCTTAACTTTGAGCACCAAAATCAAATTAAAGGAAGTTATTACCCCCCCAGAAGGCTACACCTGAGAATGGGAGAATATTTGCATGTCTAACGTATGCAAAGCTGCGTACGTCCGTAGACTACAGGGAGGGTATTAGGGGATTATATATGCGTTATACCCCTTGTAACCTTCCTGTAACCTACCTGTAACTAGTAAGTTCTGCGCTTCTGTTTTCGTATATTTGTAAGTTACATGTATATTACAGGTAGGTTACAAAGAGGCTACAGGGGGTATAACGCAAATATAATCCTCCAATACCCTCACTGTAACCATCGACGTATATTTCTATTGAGAATTGAAGAATGTTATGGGAAAACTCTAGCTTGCAATCTACTCAGGAAGCCAATAGTCTATTGTTTTTGATGATTTCTCTTGCCCGCACATCTGAAATCCTGAAACATGCAATCAAATAATTGATCAAAATATAAAAAATTACATACATACCACACAATTCTTATGTATATATATATATCTATCACTTAAAAGTTCGATATGAAAATGTACCTCGAATTTACAGTATCAATAAATAATAAACTTTACAGGAATCTGAAATTCAAAGTTGGATGGTAACTATAAACATTTTACAACCAACAGCAGCTAAAACTCATTCCACTTCCTCAGGTCTCCTGATTTATTATGATCTTCGATTCCTCCTCTCGGCCTTTATGGAAGCAATGACAAAATCAATAGCTGGTCGCTGCTGTTGCAGATTGTAATATGACTGCAGTTGTGGAAAAAACAATTTATTTGAATGTTTTTTTACTGCCATTTTTTCTTCATCATGACACTTCTTCTTTATAGAACCTAAAGCTATTCTCAAGATAGCAATAGTTTTGGATCAGAAGCTTTCCCACCAAAATTCCACGTAAGGTTGCTTAAACAAATCTTCAAGAAGTGCTGCACAAGATTGGGTGATCTTTTTATAGGCTCCTTTGAACTTCAATATTCAAAGCTCGGGTATTGGCATGACGAGCTACATTATCAACCTCTCTTTAACCGTTGAGGATATGAACCCAAGCAACAGATCAAGTGATGAGCAATTAATTTACATGTGTTTAACATCTAATCATTTGAACATCTCAATTTGGATTCAAGCCATACCAATAATCATAAAAACATAAAAGTTTTTTGCTAAATTCATAAGAACTATGTTGTATGTAAATGCATGTTAAAAAGAGAAGTCTAGCTTCGCACCTCACATCTCTTTTCACAAGACCCGCCAAGCTTCTATCACGATATAACGAATGAAGATCTTTTCTGGAGCATCAGATTTGGTAGGGTGATGCTTAATTAGTTTGCACGCTCAATCAACACTGGCAATATCGTGGATTTACAGAGAAATAGGACAACAACAATATATTTCTTGCTAATTAAGAAATAAAGGACAATTCGATACCAGTTACCTCTTTTACATCTGGAAGTGCTGTAACTCCAGAATATTGTGCATTCCTGAGCAGATAGCTAGTCATCATCACACTATGGCCAAGTTTTCTGCAACCTGTTCCAGCAAGTAAATCAGAATCCTATATTATCAATGTAAATGAACTGAACATCACTCCTCAAAAAAACATATGAATCTAAAATTAAGGGGCTTTTAATCCTCAAAAAACATATGAATCTAAAATTAAGGGGCTTTTAAATAGATACCAACCAATTCTTATATATTTACATATATAATACCAAAACTTTGATTTTTACATTTACTTCATGCCTCAATAATCCTGATAAAATTAGAATTTTGATAATAATAAATCATAAAATTCATATATAATAATATAGGAACAACATCAAACATAAAAGCTAAAAGAAGAAAACCCATCAGTTCAGACAAGATATGAATAATGGCAAATTAATATCTCTTTTGCAGGATAAAGGCACTTAAAGACTGTAATCCAAGTAGTTAAGCAGTGCAAAACCTCTATCATGTCCTAAACATAAAGGAAAAGGATATCTATTTCAGTTGGCCAAAAATACAAATTGTTCAATTAAATAAAACTAGAAATCAACAACATTTTAAATCCAACTTGTTAGGCGTCGATACAAATATATTTGTACTCAAAATTTTTTCCACTGAAAAGACAAAGTTTTTCTACTCAAAATTTAATACAAATGGCTAAGTTTCCAAAACTCCCCTTTGAATTGGACGTTTTTCCTTGAAAACGTAGTTACTTGTTGTTGGTTCAGATCATATTGAGTTACTTTGAACTTGTGAAATTTGTGATGCCTATGGACCAAAAGGATTTTTTCATGTGATTTTGTGATGCTCCCAAAGTCCATAACTGTTGCATTTATGGACATTTGTTTCTCTTCTAAAGTTATTTTCTAAGAAATTCGTAAATATTTTTTTTATGGCTTTCCTCTTGGCCTCAATGTATGTGGCACACCAGCATGTATGCGCCCTTTGACTTTTCTCCGTTAATCTTTTCTTGGGAGCGTCGAGATGGGACTTCGTAGGCTATCCTATAACTACAATTAAGCAATAAAAAATTACAAATAAAAATAGAAACTATAAAAATTATTAAAGATATGAACATACTACAAACCTAATAACATGATAGCTGGTGTGAACATAGTTGTGCCAAAGGGCGTGCTCCTTGAAACTGATAAATGTAGTCGCATAGAAGCACGGTAGACCACTTTCTTGCCAAACTCTACAAGTGCATGTCTTAAGTTCTATATCAACTTCATGTCTACAGTTCTATATCAACTTCATGTCTACCATTACTACCTTCAACTTCAGCTTGATGTGGTGTAGATTCCCTTACAAGGAACTGTTCTTTCGTTGTGGATATGTTTCTAATGTCGACTTCAGCATAGGGAACTAATTCTCCTTTCCAAGAAGTTAGATTTCTCTTCCACTGAGCTCTTTGTTGCATGAGCTTTGCTCTAATCATATCAATCAAATCAACAATTGGCTTATTTCGGGCTTCTTCAATCCAAAAATTAAATAATTCAGACATGTTATTTCTGTTTGAATGATTTTTAATCTCAATGTTAAAACCACATCTATACCATGTGTAAGGCAATGCAAGTAAGTATGAGTGCACTTGTGGAGAGACAGTGCAAAGTTCAACAATTTTACTATCAATCATATCAACAACTGGCTTATTTTAGGCTTCTTCAATCCAAGAATTAAATAATTCAGACATGTTATTTGTGTTTGAATGATTTTTAATCTCAATGTTAAAACCACTTATATACCAAGTGTAAGGCAATGCAAGTAATTAGGAGTGCACTTGTGGAGAGATAGTGCAAAGTTCAATAATTTTACTATCAAACTTAGGCTGACTGTGGGCAGTATTTGCTAAACATATGAGAATTTTAACCGAATGGCTATCATTACAATGCAAATAGTTCTTCAAATTCCTCCAAAGATATTGTAAACAAATTCTATGCTCTAAATTTGGAAAAACAATCTTAATGACCTCTCTCAAACCCTTCTCAATGTTTGACATAAAGGACAGATGTTGTAGATCAAACCCAATAGAATCTGACAAACATCCTAAGAACAACTTCCAACTAGTATCAGATTCAACAAGCACGAAGGCGAGAGTGAATAAATCGTTATCACCATCTAATGAAATTGAAGCTAGTAAAACACTTAGGTATTTAGAATTTAGATGACATGCTTCCAACCCAATCAGAGGTCTACAACCTGCTAAGAAGCCATCAATGCATGCTTTAAAATTTACATAAAATCTTTGAAAAGAATTATCAACACTGTTGCATGTGTAAATAATATATGATCCTGGATTTTTGTTAATCAACTCGACTTGTATATGAAGGAACCATCTGTAATTATCATTTACAGATCCAAAAATACTATTGAGAGCTTCCTCACGTGACCTCCAAAACTTCATGTATGATAGCAATAAGGCATATATATTCTCTAATGTATATTTGATGTTTTTTGGAGTGATATCAGATTGCTTCAAAACAACATCTTGAATTTGCTGCGTCGCCTAGGATGAAGTTGCCACTCTATTACCTACCTTGTTTTCTCCGGGGCATAAGTTAGTCCCATGTAATTTTCTCACTTTAAATGATTGCCAATCTACTATAACTAAAGCTCTCACTTTCCAAGTGCATTTTTTCTATGAACATATGACTATAAATCGTTGTTTGTGACAAGATTGAATTTTCACTCCCAAGTTATTCTTAATGAACTAAGATCAAAGAGCATTTTTTAAAGCAAAAAATAGCTAAAAAATCTTCAGAAACTCCAAAATTTTTATTGTAAATGTCAAAAGCAGGAACAACATCTAATGCCTTATTGCCATTGCTTGGAACTGCACTGTGTGAGTGCATAATCACTTTCACACCCTGTCGAGTTATAACAACAATCTCAACCCAACTTCTTTCCTTTGAACTTGCACTCATTGTAAGAATATCATCTTCACTTGCAAGTAATTTGTAATCCTTTGGTGTAACTCCAATAATATGATTCTATAATTTGAACTTGTGCCTTCTTAGCCAACTACAAATCTTTTTAATCTCTCTTTCGAATGAATTTAGACTCAACTTATTTTCTTTAATCTTTATAGTTTGTTGCTTGCCCCCATTATAGTTCTTCCTCTCTTGGTTTTTACTTGCATCCAATATCCACCAAATTTAAAATTTATAAGCAACTGTTCATTTACATCAGGCTGCATATTCAAAATTTGAAATGAAGGCCACTGCATTACAATAAGTAAAATATTGGTTAGATAAACACCCAAAACATTTCAATCATCTATCTTTGGGTAAAAAAATTAATTTTGCAAATAAGCTACCTCACTCTCTCCATGCTCATATTCATGCTCCATATCGTTAACCATGAGCTAAGAAAGTGATGAAACCTCCACAATAACTTTCGAAAACAATTCAACTGCAAAAGAATTAGTGTCAGAAAAATTTTTAAAATATGGATTACAAATAATCTGTAAGGATTTGGAACATCATTAAAAAAACCCCCCCAATGAAAATAGTTGAAATTCAAATCAACCTAGCCTATGAAAATAGACATGGTGACTACTTTAACAACAAACACAAGATATAACATTGTGAAATATTATAGTTATACCAACAAAAATAAACATATATGAATCACATCAAAGGAACTAATGCTTAAGAATTAATACAAGTTGTTGAAGAATTTGATCTTATATGAATCACATCAAAGGAACTCACTTGAGACAACACCGTGTTAAGTTGAGTTATAATGTGGCTCAATGCTATCTCAATTCAAGGTAGATATGGCTCGTTAAATTTGATTTTCACGCCATCAAAATTCAAAACTAAAAAGTTTTTGATCTTTTTTTTCTCCAAAGAAAAAAATCTTTGTTGAACATATATACCAGCAGCCATACATATATAGATTCATTATATATAAATAAATTGATATAAGTGTTCATAAGTTTAAATTTAAATACATAAATGAATTTATGTGACTATGAATTCACTTATGTATTTTGATCCAATCTCAAGTTAGCTGATCTGAAACAGGCTTCGCATGTCGCAAACTCCATAAACATAAGACTCGTTAATCGACTCGTTGACTTCAGTAAATGACAAAAAAAAAATTTATTTCATTGTGATCATAATCATTCTAGCCAATTGGAAAAAATTAGATGAAATTCAAGTCCGAATCCTCTCAATAAAAAGCAACTCAATAACCACAAAAGAACAAAAATTATACATATAATAACTTTTAACTTCAAAAGTACTAAATGTATCCATTTAAAGTTCAAAGCAAGGATTCAACAGGCCGTTTGTGCTCTCTAGATGAGGCGTTAAGAACTCTCCACCACTATGTTTTTGGATGCTTTGATTTTGCAATAAATAAAATCAAATATAGAATCTAAATCATCACATTTGAATTAGCTAAACGCAAAAATGAATACATGTTAAACAACAAGATGAACCAAGCATCGATAGAAAATAAAATAAAATAAACTGCTAGAGAAAAAAAAAATACCTGCAAGAACTTGTTCTTATGATTCAGCGAGGTAGTCTGACGGATACAAAATCACTCTGCAATTCAGAGAAGCAGTCTAGACCAGTCCAACAGCGGAGAGAAGATCGTGATTTGCCGAGGCTTCCGAAGTAGGCCTACGAAGTAAGGAAAAGGTTTACGTAGCCTTACAGTGAAGGAGAGATGGCAAGCTTCACTTTATATGTGTGAGAGGAGGGAGGGAATATGCGGGTGACGGATAGTTATAGAGAAGGAGACAAGGGTTACGAAGTGCTTCTTTGGAGTTTTTCACAAGTTTGGTTGCTTAGGTAAATTAATAATTTACAAATTATCAGAATAAACTGATTGTTGTTTGGGGCAGCTTATTCAAAATAGCTTATTGATAGTTGTTGCTGGATAAATAATCCTCATGCCCCTTTTGGTGAAATTGTTTGCAACATAACTAAAATGAAAACAGAAGAATA
>NW_018224123.1:138911-142220 GCF_001263595.1 Phalaenopsis equestris
CAAATCAGTTTAAAAGATAACATACAGTGCTCACACTCTCGTGAGTATCAAAAGAAATAGAAGAAGGATAAATACAATTACAACTACAATGAGAAATATTAAAATATTCAATTTCAAACTCTAACTACGTATGTCCTCAGCTGCACCGTCAACCTGGGAAATCATCGTATCCCGATTACTGCTGGCAGTATAACATGTTGGACTGCTCGCTCATCGGAAGAAACCACAATGAGCTGAAACACATTGCAACAATCGTAGAACTGTCTCCCACTGCTTTGAGGCAGACGTGACATAAGTATCGGAGCAGGTAGTCTGCAGTAACACAAAACAACTCAGCTTGTCCTCGTAATCCTAGAAGACATGTTGCTATAGTTGCCCAAAAAAATAAACAAAAAAAACCAATTGTCAAATCTTGAAAAAATAAAAACAACAAAAAGATATGCAGACAAAAATAAACCTATAGTGTACGAAATAAAGACTTGGTGGATCAGTTGCCATAGATAGCATATGCGATTGACTCCCTCAAAGGAGTCATCTCAGCCACACCCTCAAAGTCATGAACCCTAAATTCGCTAGAGTCAAACTCATCCTCATGGACTGAAGGCCCAACCACAAATGCTGATGGTTCTTCAAATACATTCAGTTCATCGTTACAAGTCATACTAAAGTCCTTATCTGAACGTGAAGTATGTCGTCATATGAAGTTATGAAGTGTCATTGTTGTCGCCACAATATGCACCTGCTTTTGAAATGGATACAACGACATATTACGTAAGATGACCCATTTCTTCTTCCAAACCCCAAACGTTCTTTCAATTACCCCGCGTAAAGAGGAGTAACATTTGTTAAAAATTTCTTTCCTACCACGGATGGCGCCACTTGCTCGCTCAAAATTAGAAATATGGTATCTAGTATCTGGATATGGCTTCAGGTAGTCCCTCTACAAAGGATATCCAACATCAACCAAATAGTATTTCCCTATCATGGATTACACTATTAATGACAAATAATACATATAACTTGTACACTTAAAAATCAAATCATACTTGAAGGTGGGTGAGGAAAACACTGTGATTTATTCCTAGTTGCATAGGAGAAAATCTGATTGTCATGTGCACTCCCTTCCCAACCCGCATTGACAAAAGCGAAACACATGTTGATGGCACATACTGCCTGAACATTTTGAGTAGTTGAACCACTACAACCAATGTACGTCACCTTGTCCTAGCTGGGTAGTCAGACATCAATGTGAGTACCGTCGATTGCACCTATGCATATCTATTTTAAAATGTTTTGGAAGTAATGTAAAGAAATCAATAGTTACCTTAAAATAAGTCATGCAACAGGGATCGTTGGCAATTTCTATTGGAGTACTAGCAAATGATGGATCCTTTGGTTTAAAGCTTTGAGCTGTCAAGCTAACAAGTGTCTGTATGCCTTTGGAGAAGTAATGACTTATTGTTTCTGATGAATGCTCAGATCTATTTTAAAATGTTTTGGAAGTAATGTAAGGAAATCAATAGTTACCTTAAAATAAGGCATGCAACAGGGATCGTTGGCAATTTCCTTTGGAGTACTAGCAAATGATGGATCCTTTGGTTTAAAGCTTTGAGCTGTCAAGCTAACAAGTGTCTGTATGCCTTTGGAGAAGTAATGACTTATTGTTTCTGATGAATGCTCAAATCTCTCCAAATCACCTCTAATAGATTCATTAAGTGATATAATATATAATGTTATAGCCAACACCTCCCTTCTCATCGTTCTAGAAGAACCTTGGAGGTCGTGATTTAGAGATAACTCATGCAGGAGATCCATAAAAAAGGTACACTCATTCTAAATATGTTGTTGAACCTTATAAGATGTCCAAAAAGCATTTCACCTACTCATTTATCCCGAATAAAACAGGACGCCATACGAGGTATACGAACACTGTTAGATCGGTAATACTACAACAACAATATTGCAATAGCTGCAACCCATGTCATTCTTTTACGAAGATCTTGCTGGGGATCCATTCTAAATTCACTAGATGTTAGTTATTTCAACAATTGTTAGTACATAGTAGGATCGAGAAATAAGCAAGGAAAACATGAAACATTTAAACAGAAAATGTAAAAAGATTAACTTATTGACAAGCATTAATCATCTAGAAGTGCACTAAAAAAGATCCATACAAAGTGAAACATAATAAAATTACCAATTAAGATGACCATAACATAACAAAAGTTACAAATAACAATATATATATATATATATAAATTCATTCATCAACCAAAACACACAAATATTCAACGTGCAATTATGGCTGCAGCGCCATGAATATTTGCTTATGGGTTGGATCCTCGAGTTTCTTGAAACACTTTGAATGAAAACACCTGTCTGCAACTACTTCAGATAGAGACTAAATTTCCTAGACATTCAAAGATGCTGCTCTCAGGAACTGGAGCAGGTGGTGGAGCACCAAAAGCTTCTATGAGTATATCAAATGAGGTTTCACAAAGGTGTCCTTTTCTTTATTTCTCCTACCAAGTCTAGGCCTCTTTGAAGGTGAACTGGACTCCCTCATTTCTCTTTGGTTACTACACAATTCTTCATAAGTTGTTAACGGCTCCGATGGGAAGTCATCTGGTATGCCTAGGTTGAATGTAAATTTTTCCGTCGCGACAACCCCTTTAAACATTATGTCGAGTTTTTCTTCAAAGTCCACAGGTTAATTTCGCACTACTTATATTTCTTTGCTGACGGCATTGCTGTGACATTGTAATGGAGGAGGAGGTTAGGTGGGTTTATTAGAGAAAAAAAAGGAATCTAAATCAAAATAAAAGTATAAAAATGAGTTTATTACCTCCAATTTCTCAGCTTACCATTCCTCTGGGGCAACGATGTCTACTTAATAGGATCGCAACCCAAACCGCTACATCCATGTTTGAGCTCCAATTGACCTCACTTTTGATTGAGGTTTAGTTTTTCCTATTTAGTAGCCTAAGATCTAGTCATAGAACTTTCCTATTGACTATTCCTACAGAATTAGAAAAGGAACCCTCACCATGAAAAATTCCACCCTCTTCTTTGCTCAACTTGAAGTTCCACATATTGGTCGTAACCTCAAGCACTTAGAAGGTGGGGTCACTATGAGGGAGCTCAAGGAGAGTCCCCTTAGGACTATCTAACCTTAGGGTTGACCCTGAGTGTTGGTCTGGAGCTAGTTCACTCACCTACACTCACTCTCACCCACAATTACTTGCAACTCTAAACTCAAAGTTGTTGACTTTGATCCCTTGATCTTTTGAGAGACTTATGTAGATGGCC
>NW_018224123.1:142406-142912 GCF_001263595.1 Phalaenopsis equestris
CCAAAATTCCCAAATTCACCCAAAATATTCAAATTTGTTCAAAAATAATTTCAAATCATTTGAAGATACCCAAATTACCCAAAACCACCCAAAATCGCCAAATTTACCGAAATACCCCCTAAATGCCAAAATTACAAAAATACCTTTGGCACCCCAAACTTTCCCAAAACCTCCAAAATTACTTCAAATGTTTCTAAAACCAATTTGGACCCTCCAATTGAACCCAATTTGACCAATTAGACCATTTGTACCAAAACCCCCAAATTAACTTTAAAGACTCAACTTTCCCAAATTCACCTCAAATGTCCATCATATGGGCCCAAATTTCCCTCAATTTCAATTCTAAACTCAAATTCACCTTTAATATGACTAACCTAAATCAAATATAAGCTTAATTGGCCCATGCTTTGAGCCCAATTTTGATCTAAGTCAAGCCCCCCCCCCCCTAAAGTGGGTGTGTCCCCAAATTCCACCAAATTGATTACCCTAACCCAAAAATTGACACC
>NW_018224123.1:162803-166440 GCF_001263595.1 Phalaenopsis equestris
TGAACCCCTTTTTGGGTTAAGTCCAAGCCCCCCCCCCCCAAATTTTGGCCCAATGCTTAATCCAACCAAATTGAACCCCATAGCCTGCTCAATTTGCCACAATTTATGTTGAAAACTCTTTATAACAATACTGAACATCAAACTTGACCTTCAATTGGCCTTGGTGAAGCCTCAATCACATTCAATTTTAACCCAAGTCCAAAAATCCCCAAATTTTCCCTAAATTGGGTGTGTCCCCAAATTCCACCAAATTGATTACCCTAACCCAATAATTGACACCCAATTTATGTTGAAAACTCTTCATGATGTTCCTATAGACCATTTTCAACAATCAATTTGGACTTAGCCCAACCTTAGCCCAACCTAGACCCAAGTCTAGCCCAACACAAATTGACCAAAATCCCAAAATCCTTCAAATTGAACCCTCAATTGAACTCAAAGTCATTTAACCCTTCACCAAAAATCTTCATTACAATCATCTACACAATGTTGATCAATTAATTGGGCTCAAAGTCATGGCTAGCTTAACCCAAACTCAACCTTTGGCCATTTAGACCCACATTGTACCCATGCACCAAAATTGACCTAGCCATGTCAAATTGACCAAGGCAAGACTTCTACAGCCAACTTTTGGGTCCTAGTAACCAAGGCAGACCCACTTAACCCAACCTAGATGAGCCATGGACCAAATGTTCCATAAATGAAGGGATTTATTTCCTAAATTTCATAAGTCAAAGATATCTTGCCAAAACCTATCACCAACCCAAATTAATTGTTGCGAAAGATTCCTCTGAGGTTCCTGAGCCACCTAAGCACCTCCCTTGCCATGTCCAACCACCCTAGTTGCCGGAGGAGCCAAAACTGAAACCCCCCATGCCTAAATTTAAACCCAATTTCACCCATCCAATGTGTCTAGCTTGCCAGAGGAGCCAAAACTGAAACCCCCCATGCCTAAATTCAAACCCAATTTCACCCATCCAATGTGTCTAGCTTTGATTGGTGTTTAACATCTTGAAGCCCTCCACCTAAGCTCCACATTGCACCCAAATGAAAGCCATGACAACCACCTTAAGCTGTTTTACTTAAAACCCTCTTCCATGGCTAAAATGAGACCAAAAAAATTTTCTTTAGGGAACCATGTTTAAACTGTTTCCAGAGCTCCTCCAAGACTACACAACCCCATTGCAACCATTCTCTGGTCATCTTCCCCATCACTTGAGCTCAATGTTTGAGCTCAAAATCAGGGCAAAATTTGACCTTCCTCAAAACTCTCTCAAACCGCAAATTGATTTGCTCTTGAGCTTCATTAGAGTAAGAGAGGAAGATCCCAATCAAAATCCCCTCTGTTGAGCCCTCTAACCTATCCTTAGACCAAGGCCGCTCCACCCTTTGATCGAACTCATACTTGGAGCCTTCACTAGAGGAAATAAACACATCCAGAAAGTTTGTTAGACTCTACTGAAGATTCCACAAGCACCCAATCAAGGCCTCACCTCTTGGGCAAAGGTATAGCTCACTAACCCTAATTTTGGGCTTGATTTGGACCTTTATGAAGAAAACTTGCAATTCATAGCTATGTAACTGTATAGATGTACAATCTTGAGTATATGAAGGTGTAGGAACAAACCTAAAGCAATTTGGTTGAGTGTATGTCGAGATCTTAGAGTTTAAAGTTGGACGGTTCACGCATGATGGCGGAGATCCGTCTGAATGACCGTGTATCAGATGGACGGACGAGATCGAGCAGGACGAAGCCTTCATGCGTGAACAACGGGACGCGTGGCTGTCGAGTCGGATGGCTGCACCGAACCAAAAAATGACGCATGGAACTTTGGCGAAGACGAGGATGACGTGGCGCGTGATTGGGATAAATAGAAAATTAAAGCTTTTTCTTAATTAAATAAATAACAGATCTTTAAAAATTCATAACTTTTCATAGAAAAATCATAAAAATAAAAGAAAAAATCCCTCTTGCTCAGTGAACAGAGGAGAATAATGTGGATGAAAAATAAAAATTACTTACTAAACATATGGTTTTATATTAATTTAATACCCTCTGAGGTATTTTAACTCTCCATGACTAATGAGTGTTCACCATGGCTAGAGATTTTTAAGGTTTATTCCTCGTCACAGAGGGAATGTTCTCTAATTTTTCTAAGGTCAGAGGGCATCTCTATACTCCTAACCCTAATTTTCAAGCCAAGGTGACCATTTTGGATTATTTTAATTATATAAATCAAAATACCACTTGAAAATTATGAGAACAATTTTAATAGGTTTCTTGTGGTCAGAGAAGTCTAGGAAAAATGTTGTGATGATTTGAATCATTTTGTAAATTTCTATACTTAGTTAAATGTGAATTTTTTGTATAAATTTATGTAAATTAAATACATATCAAATATTAACAAAATCAACTCCACATTCTTCATAAAAATCATATCTACCCACTATAAATATTTCAAAATTATTATTTGACTTAGTGTAAGCATTAAAGTGGATTTTCTAAGAAAACTTATATTTTTGTACAAAAAAAATTATAATAAATTAAATACACTTGGGAAAATTATAAAAACAGGTTTTCTGAGTTCCTTGTGATTAGAGGTACTTAGGAAAAATAAAAATCACTTTTAATCAAACACTTAATTTTTTGGCCTCATTTTGAATTTTAAATAATCAAAGATAAATAAAAATTCCAAAAATACAAGAATATTTTAAAATGTTCATAATTATTCTCTGATCACTTGAAACTCATTAAAATATTTTTTTCTAACTTTCCTAAGTTTAAAATATTTTTTCTAACTTTTCTAAGTTTAAAATAAGTTTTAAAAAGCATAAAAATGAATTTTTTTATTTTCTCATTAAAATAATTATAATAAATATAAAAATGAATTTTTTTATTTTCGCATTAAAATAATTATAATAAATGAATTAAAAATAAAAAAAATTCAAAATTTGATTCTTTAACTTTTATTAACTCAGAGGAGTCCAAGAAAAATATAAAAATAATTTTTATAATTAAAACATCATTTTCTACTTAAATAAATCATGAAAATTGAGCCAAATTAAAATAATAATAATAAAAATTTAATTAAAAAATCATGAAATTTTACCTAAACATTTCTCTGACCTAAAGAAACCTTTAATAATTTTCTTATAAATAAAAGCTTTATTTTGAAAAGTTAAATAAATCACCTTTTGAAAATCTTATTTTCTTAAATTAAATTAAAATTTTGAGAAATCCACATTTTCTCCTCTAATACTTTAATTACCTCATGGATATGAAACTTCAAGAACTCAAAGTAATTTAAGTTATACTTAGTGAATTATGAGGTGAGGTGCCCCAAGGCCAAAACAACCACTTTAGACTTTGGTGCTTTCATCAAAATTTAGGATTAACCAAAGGAAAATGGGTAATTCTGATCTTAATAAAAATGATTTGATGATTGAAACACAATGGGATAAAAAGGTAGAAACTCACTCACCACCCTTGAACAATATCAACAAAATCATAATTCTCCTAATCTTCATGATTTGGATGTCAATTAAGATCAAATGATTCTTAACTAAGGGGCTTAAACTAGGAAGAATGATAATTTAATTTTCTTAAGCCCAAAGTTGAGGATGATTTGATTACTTG
>NW_018224123.1:166492-167217 GCF_001263595.1 Phalaenopsis equestris
CATTTTTGATACATACCATTTCACCTGTCATAATTACCAAGGCTTGGTAGTGACCTAGGTTTGATTCCTAAATTCAAGTGATTTGGATTTAGAAAATGATATGATTGGTGATTAACATCTTTAAACACTACAAGACAAATCTTAATTGCGAGCACTACAAACTTAAAGGCTTGTCTCAGGAGCACTCACTCCCATAACTTTTAAACAAAACATCAACTCACCAATCGAGTATCCTCAGGATAATTAAATTAAAAGTTTCACTGAGCAATGGGGTAGTCACACTTTAACCTCATATGATTATTGGGACATTATGATAAGTTTAAAATGAACTCGAAATGTTTCAAGAAATCTTCAAAATAATTTAGGGTCACACCTTGAATATTTTGAAATTTATTGGACATTCTGAAGGCCAAACTGGACTTGCCATATTTTGTCCTAGAATCATTCACTAGGATTTTCCTAGATTCAACAAAATCATAGCTTGGGGTTTGATAGCTAAAGCTTCATTAACTCTTACAAATTAAATCTTCTTGTAATATTTTATACATGTTTTGCAAGTATTGACCTTTCAAGTGGTGGAACGAGAAAACTCACCAGGTACACTTTTACAGTTTATAGTACCGTCTTTTCTTGTACTTTGCACACTGTATTTTTATTCTTACAAAACTTGCATGTTAAACAATAATGTCACCCTGCATGAAAACCAAAACTGTTAGGATAGCCAC
>NW_018224123.1:167414-167909 GCF_001263595.1 Phalaenopsis equestris
CACGATCTAAATGAAAGTATGGAACTCATTGAGTTGAGTTTAGTAAAATTATTTGGACCATGTGAATTCAATAGAAAATAGTGGTGCCGAAACGAGGGAACCGTAGGATCTTAACCAGTGTCACTTTAATTAACTTTAACATGCCCCCATAAAATTTAAAGGACCATAACCATAGGACCAATTGATTTGACATTATAACCTGACACACTAGAAAACTTAAACTCATCATGATGAGGAGCTTAGAGATAACATGGTGGGCAACACGACCATCTTCAACATCAAAACATGTCTTCCCTAGCTAAACTAATTTTCTTCTTTAGAATTAAACAACTAAGTCATAGGATATCGACGTTGTTTGCTTATACAACATAAATCCTCAACTCATCTTTAGGCCTTTGCACAGCTCTGTTGTACAATATAAGCCCTAACTCGTCTTAGGATTCTGAGGTTGTCTTTTGTCACGACCTAAATCCTCACATCTTCCAGGCTATTTGT
>NW_018224123.1:168148-172848 GCF_001263595.1 Phalaenopsis equestris
AACTCATTGAAAAGTCCTACCCTTTGAAACTCCTTGAAGATAACATTTCCTGATTTTTATCGAGAGTCTTCTTAGGTGAATTTGGTCATTTAAGTTGTAATTAACTATAGGGGCTTGCCTTTATAGGAAGCATGTCCGAACCCAGCTTAATATAAACACTATTTAATCCATTATATTAAATAGGGGAACTTGTCAGCTAATACAAAGATTTCACAGACCAAACAGATGTCATGTATTCCTTATTTTTACAGAAAGCGAGCCTCATCCTCATGTCTTGTGTTTTTCTTTCGGAATAAATACAAGATTTGAGGTATAGTGCTCTTTCGTTTAAACTATAAAAAATATGGGGTCAGTTTGATTTCATATTTTTCTAAACTTATATATATATATATATATCTAAATTAAATGCATTTCCGAAGCAGGCGATGAGATTTCAATTCCGGCGGCCTACAACTTCCAGCGGGCAACTCCTTAACCAAAAATGGTGTCGACAACTCCTTCCAAATTTTTAATTCATTCTTTAATTGGTCCCATTTGTTTTTGAATTTTAGCCTTTCTTAATCCCTGCCAGTTAATTCTTTAAACCTCTTCGCAATATTTTGCCAACCTTCCTTGTTAAAATATATGTTTGGTCTATTTCCTAGTTCTATTTCTTTAATACATAGATCGCAAATAATATTTGTTACTTATTTATCTCACATAGCAGACACAACCCCTTCATTCGCTTTAGACATGTTGGTACTATAAGGAACTTAAAAATATAAGTATGAAGTAAACATTGTAAGCCAACAAAAAATTTATAAACATGATGCGAATTTCTCAACATACAAACTATAGGAGAAAGTTGTATAAAATTATGAGATAAAAAAACAAATAAAATTAAATATTTGCTTCATTTTTCATGAAAAAAAAATAAACTTGCTCAGCCATGAAATATGGATGGGTTGAATAAGCTAAAAAAATTTTTGTTTGGATAAGCTAATGCATAAATGCTAATGAACTAACATACCACACAAACATGTTTGTATTCCATAAATCAGAAGAAACTTTGTAGATTTCATAGAATAGGAACAGTTCTGCATAAAAGGCAACATTTCAAACCAAAAAGCTTCAGATAGTTCTATATAAGAAGCAACATTTTGATCCATAAAGCTTTAGACAATTCTATGCATAAAAGACAACATTTCGTCCCAAAAACAATTCTAGGACTCATACTTTCTATGGAGTCCAATTCAAAGGTTGAATTGTCCCCAAATGAACTCTTGATTTTACCATTAATCAATTCCAAAAACATATCATGAAAATTCCAGAAAAGCTAAGAAAAAAATTCCCAAGAAGACAACATCCCCAATTGATTCTTTCAAAAACTTTGATGAAATTAATTATCTCTAAATGATTGTTTTGAAAAATTTGACATATATAACATCAAAAATCTAAATATAAAACTAGTATAAATAATCATGCATACGAGAAAATGCCTCTAGAACTGGGGAATAAGAATAGCCAAGTAAATAGTGGCTTTAAGAATTATGAGTAGCTGAGGCTCAAGTCTAGTTTCAAATGCGTTAATGGTATGAGCTTGTACCTATCTAGCACTAGCTATTTAACTACTTTGAAAAAAAAATACAAATTTAGAGATAAAGGTGAGCAAGCCTTATATTTTAATTGGTAAAATCACTTAAAATAAGCATATTAGGTTCATTTAGATACATGCCAAAAATTTCTTATGTAGTTTCATATCTTACAAAATATATGTATCAATCAAATCTTTAACAACACATAAAAAATTCATCTTCAATAAGTTTTAAATAATAAATTACATGTTTTCATTACACTATGTTATGACTGTAAATATCAAACTCTAGATATTAAATATGAAAGTAAATTAAAGATTTTGAGGCATGTATGAATTACATCATTTAAAAGTTTTCTATTATTTTTCATAGATGGTGAGCAAATCTGGAAGCCAAGAATGAGTGTTAAGACTAATCTGGAGCTCCTTTCATTATTGAGGACTGGGGAGGGAACAAAGAAAGGAGACAAAGTCCAAGAAGTTTTGCTTGCACTAGCCACCTGCAACACCACCGTTCCCATTCTGACCGAAACAGATGATCCTTCAATTAAGCTAATAGACTATTAAGGCGAGTCAATTCAATTTCAGGTCAAAGTTTAGAGTATAACACAAATTCAAAAGAAAATATAAATGTGAGTTCCAACACAGTTAAATGTGCAACCAATCTTAGATGGGACATTTACTTACATACCACCCAATTCATATGTATTTGCATATCTAACACCTAAAGAAATAAGCCAGACGAGGAGTAAAAGATGGGATGAAGGAGAAGATAATTCATGAAGAGAAATTGATTGGACAAATGGAGAAGGTTTTTACAAGAGAATGAAGAAGATTCTACAATGAAGGCATATTGAAACTTTACAAGGACAGCAGGAGATAACATACCTTACGAATCAAAGGAGCAGAGGAGGATCGATTCTCTTGGAAAGGGCGGGGGCAAGGTGTTTGGTAATGTGGAGACCCGATCCACTAAAATTTAATTAGCTTCCTAATTAAAAATCTCACCTACCACTCACCTACTTTCTCACCTACCGTTCACTTACCACATCCCACTTACCGGTCACCTACCTCCCATCTACCACTCTCTTTGGTTTCTATAAATAACCTCTTATGGCTTGTCATAAAAGGCTAAGAAAGGCCAAGGTAAGCCAAAGAGCCAAGCCAAGCAAGGCCAAGCCAAGTCCTCTTGAGAGCTAAGAGAAAGAGAGGAAGAGAGAGAGAGAGAGAGAGGAAGGGAGAGAAGAAAATAGAGATTTTTTTGTAAACATCGAGGCACTTGATGGTGTAATTCCTTGAAGAAATAAAATCTTCTGTAGATCTGTGGATGTAGGCAAATTTGTCGAACCATGTAAATCTGTGTGTAATGTAGGTAAATTTGTCAAACTATGTAAATATGTGTGTCGCTTTGGTGTTTTTCTGCTTGCAATTTTACTCGTTTTATTTTTTGCTTTATTGTCATCATTTTTTCACAAAAAACTGGTATCAGAGCTTTGCTTTGGATCTAAGGAAGAATGATGGGCAAAGACAAAGTGATGACATCAAGGATCAAGAAGTTCAATGACACAAATTTTGCATACTGGAGGATGCATATAGAGGACTACCTCTATGAGAAGAAACTTCGTCTTCCGTTACTGAGGAAGCAACTCGGAAAAGATGGACGAGGCGGAAAGGAATATGTTGGATCGACAGACAGGTTCTGGGGATTATACAATTAACCCTTTCGAGATTGGTTACCCATAATGTCATCAAGTATAGGACTACTACAGATCTCATGGCAGCTTTATCAGGTATGTATGAAAAGCCATCAGCAAATAACAAGGTACATCTGATGAAAAAGTTAATCAACTTGAAGATGACAGAAGGTGTGTCTGTTGCTCAACACCTAAATGATTTTGACACTATCACAAATCAATTATCATCTGTTAAAATTAATTTTGATGATGAGATACATGCGCTGATATTGTTGGCTTCATTGCCAAATAACTGGGAAGTCATGATGATGGTTGTTAGTAGCTCTGCAGGTAAATCTAAGCTGAAATATGATGATATTCCTGATTTGATTTTGGCTGAGGAGGTGCACAAGAAGGATTCTAGTGAGGCCTCGTGTTCAAGTTCAGCGCTGAATCTTGATTCCAGAGGAGATCACGTGATAAGAACTCAAACTGAGGAAGATAAAATCAAAGTCTGGTCAGCAGGCAACCTACTGAAACTATGACAATGCTGACCACAAAAAAAGGAACTGTAGGAATCTTAAAAAAAAGCAAAATGATGGCGCTAATGTTGTAACTGAAGAAATAAAAATTAAGATGTCTTTATAGGATGATCGGGAATTCCTCGGAGGATGTAACCTACAGTTGCTAACGAGGCTTCCCACGATCTAAATGAAATTATGGAACTCATTAGGTTGAGTTTAGTAAGCTCATTTGGACTAAGTGAATCCAATAGAAAATAGTGTGCCGGAACGAGGGAATAGTAGAATCCTAACCGGTGTTGCTCTAATCAACTTTAGCATGCCCCTATAAAATTTAAAGAACTTCAACCATAGGGCTACCATATTTGACATCATAACTTGACACACTAGAAAACTCAAACTCATCATGGCAAGAACCTTGGAGCTAGAATGGTGGGCAGCACGACCATCTTCAATAGCAAAACCTATCTTCCCCAGCTAAACCAATCTTCCTTCCTTAGATATAAACAACAAAGCCATAGGACTTTTAGGTTGCTTGCTTATGCAACGTAAATCCTCCCCTTATCTTTAGGCCTTTTGTATTGTCCTGCTATACAATATAAACCCTACCTCGTTTTAGGATTCATAGATTATCGTTTTTCATGACCTAAATCCTCATATCTTCCAGGCTATTTGTGTGATCATTTCACACAAATGTAAGCCCTAACTAACAAAATTGACAGAATGAAACACCTAAATATTTCACCTTATAAATGAAGCCAAACATTAGGATAGTTTGGGAAGTCACCGAGGTTCTCCTCTGGATCCATGATATCCCCTAGTTCTTCCTCCTTTGGACTCTACAACAAAATGTTCCAAATTTGAACCAATCCCCTTTCACACCTCTAAGTCCAATCTCATTGAAGAGTCCTACCCTTTGAAACTCCTTGAAGA
>NW_018224123.1:172902-177816 GCF_001263595.1 Phalaenopsis equestris
GAACTATAGGGGCTACTATAGGGGTTTGCCCTTATAGGAAGCATGTCCAAACCTAGCTTAATATAAACCCTATTAATTCTTCACATTAAATAGGGGAAATTATCGGCAAATACAAAGGTTTTGTAGACCAAACATATGTCATATATTCCTTAGTTTATTTGATCGAGCCTCATCCTCAAGTCTTGTGTTTATCCTTCGGGATGGATACAGGATTTGAGGTATATCGCACTTTCATTTAAACTATGAAAAATATGGGGTCAGTTTGATTTCATATTTTTCTAAAACTAAATATATATGTAAATTAAAACGTCCTTCCGAAGCGAGTAACAGGATTTTGATTTTGGTAACCGACAGCTTCTTACAGGTAACTCCTTCAACCAAAAATAGCACCGACAGGTACCAATCTCGAAATGAGGGAATCAAAATTTGGGTACTAATCCCAAAAATGGGAATTAAAATTTGGGTATTAATCCCACAATAAGAATCAGATGCCATAATGCATTTAAAGTGGTCTGAAAACCGATTTCAAAAGATGAGAATAGGATGCCTTGAATTAATCAATCAAAGGGCTTATCCCCTCAACCTCAAGAATATTGTTGAATTTGATTTGACAGATTGCGATAGGAGGGGCTCCTAGAGTAACTCGGAATTGGATATAAAATCCTTAACCTCTAGTATATCGTAGGATTTGATTTGAAAGATTGTAATAGGAGGAGCTCCTATAGCAACGTGGTATCGAATATGAAATCTTCAACCTCTAGAATTTGATTTGAAGGATTGCAATAGGCGGAGCTCCTAAAGCAACACGGTATCAAATATAAAATCCTCAACCTCTAGAATATCATAGGATTTTACTTCAAAGATTGCAATAGGAGGAGCTCCTAAAGAAACGTGATATCAGATGTGAAATCTTCAACCTCTAGAATTTGATTTAAAAGATTGTAATAGGAGGAGAACCTAAAGCAACGTGGAATCGAATATAAAATCCTCAATCTCTAGAATTTGATTTGAAAGATTGCAATAGGAGAGGCTCCTAAAGCAACGCGAGATCAGATATAAAATCCGCAACCTCTAGAATATTATGTGAATCATTGCTAAGCAATGCTGATCAGAATGTGAAAACCTTTTCTTCTAGAATTTGATTTGAAATATTACGATAGGACGAGCTCCTAAAGCAACGCCGTATCGGATGTAAAATACTCAACCTCTAGAATTTTATTTGAAAGATTGCAATTCGAGGGGCTCCTAAAGCAATTTAGAATCGGATGTAAAATCCTCAACATCTAGAATTAGATTTGAAAGAATGCGATAGAAGGCGATAGAAGGGGCTCCTAAAGCAACGTAGAATCGGATCTAAAATACTCAACCTCTAGAATTTGACTTGAAAGACTGCAATAGGAGAGGCTCTTAAAGTAACATGGAATCATATATAAAATCCTCAACCTTTAGAATATTGTAGGATTCAATTTCAAAGATTATGATAGGAGGGGATCCTAAAGCAACACGGAATCAGATATAAAATCCTCAACCTCTAGTATATCATAGGATTTGATTTGAAAGATTGCAATAGGAGGACTTCCTAAAGCAACGCGCTATCGAATATGAAATCTTCAACCTCTAGAATTTGATTTGAAGGATTGCAGTAGGAGAAGCTCCTAAAGCAATGCAGTATCAGATTTAAAATCCTTAACCTCTAGAATATCGTAGGATTTGATTTGAAAGATTGCAATAGGAGGAGCTCTTACAGCAACGCGGTATTGGATGTGAAATCCTCAACCTCTGAAATTTGATTTAAAAGATAGTGGTATGAGGAGAACCTAAAGCAACTAGGAATCAGATATAAAATCCTCAACCTCTAGAATTTGATTTAAAAGATTGCAATAGGAGAGAATCCTAAAGTAACGCGGGATCAGATTTAAAATCCCCAACCTCTAGAATTTAATTTGAAAGATTGCAATAGGAGGGGCTCTTAAAGCAATGCAGGATCAGATATAAAATCCTCATCTCTAGAATATTATGTGAATCATTGCTAAGCAATGCTGATCAGAATGTGAAAACCTTTTCTTCTAGAATTTGATTTGAAATATTACGATAGGACGAGCTCCTAAAGCAACGCGGTATCGGATGTAAAATACTCAACCTCTAGAATTTTATTTGAAAGATTGCAATACGAGGGGCTCCTAAAGCAATTTAGAATCGGATGTAAAATCCTCAACATCTAGAATTAGATTTGAAAGATTGCGATAGAAGGGGCTCCTAAAGCAACGTAGAATCGGATCTAAAATACTCAACCTCTAGAATTTGACTTGAAAGAATGCAATAGGAGAGGCTCTTAAAGTAACACGGAATCATATATAAAATCCTCAACCTTTAGAATATTGTAGGATTCAATTTCAAAGATTATGATAGGAGGGGATCCTAAAGCAACACGAAATCAGATATAAAATCCTCAACCTCTAGTATATCAAAGGATTTGATTTGAAAGATTGCAATAGGAGGACTTCCTAAAGCAACGCGCTATCAAATATGAAATCTTCAACCTCTAAAATTTGATTTGAAGGATTGCAGTAGGAGAAGCTCCTAAAGCAATGCAGTATCAGATTTAAAATCCTTAACCTCTAGAATATCGTAGGATTTGATTTGAAAGATTGCAATAGGAGGAGCTCTTACAGCAACGCGGTATTGGATGTGAAATCCTCAACCTCTGAAATTTGATTTAAAAGATAGTGGTATGAAGAGAACCTAAAGCAACTAGGAATCAGATATAAAATCCTCAACCTCTAGAATTTGATTTAAAAGATTGCAATAGGAGAGAATCCTAAAGTAACGCGGGATCAGATTTAAAATCCCCAACCTCTAGAATTTAATTTGAAAGATTGCAATAGGAGGGGCTCTTAAAGCAATGCAGGATCAGATATAAAATCCTCATCTCTAGAATATTATGTGAATATTGCTAAGCAATCTAGATCAGAATGTGAAATCCTCATGCTCTAGAATTTGATTTGAAAGATTGCGACAGGAGGACATTGCTAAGCAATCCAGATCAGAATGTGAAATCCTCATCCTCTAGAATTTGATTTGAAAGATTGCGACAGGAGGAGCTCCTAAAGCAACGAGGAATCAGATGTGAAATCCTCAACCTCTAGAATTTGATTTGAAATATTACAAAAGAAGGGGCTCCTAAAGCAACATGGAATCAGATGTAAAATCCTTAACCTCTAGAATTTGATTTAAAAAATTGCAATAGAAGGGGCTCCTAAAGCAACGCAAAATCGATTGTAAAATCCTCAACCTCTAAAATTTGACTTGAAAGATTGCGATAAGAGGGGCTCCTAAAGAGACCGGAATCGAATATAAAATCCTTAACCTCTAGAATATTGCATGAATCATTGCTAAGCAATGCAGATCGGATGTGAAATCCTCATCCTCTAAAATTTGATTTGAAAGATTGCGATAGGAGGAGGTCCTAAAGCAACATGGAGTCAGATGTGAAATCCTCAACCTCTAAAATTTAATTTGAAAGATTACAATAGCAGGGGCTCCTAAAGAAATGCGTAATTGAATTTGAAATCCTCAACCTCTAGAATTTAATTTGAAAGATTGCGGTAGGAGGGGCTCCTAAAGCAACGCAGAATCGGATGTAAAATTCTCAACCTCTAGAATTTAATTTAAAAGATTGCAATAGGAGGGGATCCTAAAGAAACGCGGAATCGGATGTAAAACCCTCAACCTCTAGAATTTGATTTGAAAGATTGCGATAGGAGGGACTCCTAAAGCAACGCGGAATCGGATGTAAAATCCTCAACCTTTGGAATTTGACTTGAAAGATTGTGATAGGAGAGGCTCTTAAAGCAACACAGAATCAAATGCAAAATCCTCAACCTCTGGAATTTCATATAAAAGATTGTGATAGGAGGAGAACCTAAAGCAATGTGGAATCGGATATAAAATCCTCAACCCTTAGAATTTTATTTGAAAGATTGCAATTGGAGGGGCTCCTAAAGCAACGCGGAATCGGATGTAAAATCCTCAACCTTTAAAATATTGTGTGAATCATTGCTAAGCAATGCAGATCGGATGTGAAATTCTCATCCTCTAAAATATGGTGCTTCAAATTCATGGGAAACTAGTAGAATTTGCAAAAATTGACATTAGTGAGGAAAAGTTGTGAAACCTTGTGAGATTTTGTGCATAATGTGAAATTTTGTGGGGATGTGAAGAAAATTGGTGCAAACCAAGATAGTTGCGCTACTCAAGCAAAGAGTGAGAAACCTGGAACTCGAGAAATTTATCATTTTCTTTTCTTTTTGTTAGGAATTGGACCAAATTTTAGACAAGCACAGCGTCTAAGCTTCTATGAATTAGTCTTTGTCTTTGAAACACAAGGCACGGTGCTTCTTGAACTATCGTCCACTAATAAATGACAAGGGTAGAAAATAATCCATTCCTTAAGGTACTATTGGAACTATATTCTTTCAAGTACACATAAAGATGCACTATTTCTACGGACACCACAGCTGAAGAGGCGGCAATTTCGTAGCTTTTTTTGGAGCAGTTATCATTTGATTTGTTGCAGATTCTATAAAGCTTGTTGAAGTTGACTTTGAGATTTTTTTTGACGCTCTTTGAATTAACAATGGAGTTGTATCTGTTAGGCACTAAAGGATATGACTTCAGGTTTGAATTTTTCATTAACTGCTAATATCATTGTCATTTCTTTAATTCTTTCTTTCTGAGCCTAAGTAGATTTCAAAATTTTGGTTATGTAATCAAAATATTTTTCAATGTCCAAAGATATTTCTGAGTCAATTAATAACCAACCAAAAGACTCAAGATCGTTGAACTTTTTCTTGAATATAATATCAGAAGAATTTTCTTAAGAGAGCATTTTAAGTTTCATTAATTAGGACACCA
>NW_018224123.1:177906-191002 GCF_001263595.1 Phalaenopsis equestris
CTTTGCACATCTTCAAACTTTGCACATATTCATCTTTTCTTTTTCTTTTCCCCATTTTTTGTTGAGAATTACTATATCTGGTAGAGCATGATCTAAATATTTTGAATGTCTTAATTCAGACACCAATTTTTGATTATAAGCTCACCTCAAGCTTCATCTATGAGAATTTTGGAATTTTCACACAATGTTTTTTGCTCCCTTTATTTTCTAAGAATTACTATATCTGGTGGAACATATTTCATTAAAGATTTTGAATGTCCAAATTCCCTTGACTAATAATCCTCAAATGTTTCTTAAGTCAAATTATTAGATATTATAACTCATTCAAAAGTCAGGACCCAGTCACGTGACAAGAAATTAAAAGGCTCGTGATATCCTGAGTCAACTAGTCGTATTTCAACCACACTATCTTATTTTGAAATCAACTTAGGACAAAGTCTGAATTCTTTAAAGTGGATTACTCAGTTATTAGGGCATTAATTTCATTCTCCCTTAAAGTCATAGTCTTATCAAAACATCCAAAATTTTCTTTTGAGGTCATCAATTTTTTAAATATTGCACAATCCTGAACAACAACAAACCCTTTCTTTTCATTAATTACAGTAGGAGGAATGGGATAGACTAACATTGATCCCATTAATATCCCATTTAAAAAAAATAGTAATACGATGGTAGCCAAGAGGCATTTCATTCATTGGCAATTGAGTAGGAATTGGTTAGAACAAACAGATAGACCGAAATCATATTGTTAGAACCTCTTTCAGGTACCTTTCAAATATTCTTCTGGGATCGTTACATTTCCACTTTTAAAATTCTCCTCGAGCAAGTCTTTGAAACTGCAACATTCCTCTATGGTGTGTCTAATGAACCTGCGGTACAGGCAATATCTCGGATGTTCTTTCTTGTTGACCTCATCAGGCTTCTTCGGCTTAGGCAATCTGAACTCGGGATTCTTGATCAGACCGCGGAACATCTTTTTTGTTGCTTCATCTTTAAAAGAATATATCTCATTTGATCAAGTGTTCATGATTGAAACTTGTTTTTCATATGTCTGGTAAGGTCTTTGCTGAGATGATTGCTGAATATTTTGACGGAGATGTTGGAAGGTTTGCTGATGTTGTTCGACTTGTATTTGCAATTGTCATTTTCCCCTGCTAACCACAACAATTATCCCAGATTTCTTCTCGAATATCTTGGTTATCCTGGACTTCTTCTCATGAGAATCCATATGCTTGACTTCTTCTTGCAGATTGCTAGCTTTGCTAAGTAACTTCTCGAAAGACTTGATAGTGAGTCCCTTAAGCATGAAAGCTATCAGCCCATGGATGCTTTTGAGTAAAATCTCAATTTCTTGTTGTTCCGGTAGTTGAGGCTCACACTTCATGCTAAGATTTCTCCACCTCAAAACATAATATGCTAGAGTCTCATTAGGATTTTGTTTTTCTACCACGAGATCTCCAATAGAAACATGATGCTGCACTCTGACAAATCTTTTTATAAATAGCAGTTCTAACTCGTCAAATGTCTTCACCGATCCATTGGGCAACTCAACATACTAATCAAACAAAATTCCTGACAGACTACTGACAAACTGATGGAAAAACAAGGCTTCATTACCTCTGGTATTGCCACAACTAGATCAAAAATGTGCTATGTGTTGTCTGGGATTTCTAGTTAAGGCTTCATTACCTCTGGTATTTCCACAACTAGATCACAAATGTGCTATGTGTTGTCTGAGATTTCTAGTCCCGTCAAATATTTTAAAGTTTGGTGACACAAAACCCTTAGAGTAGAGTACGACATCAAACTCCTTCGGGTAGGGTCTACCCTTTAAAATCAATGCACCACCCTTAGACTGGGTTAAGGCCTCCCGAACTTGTTCAACCATTTGCTTACATTCATTTTTTGGTATGACGTTTTTTACAGAGCATTTCTTTGGTTGTTCATCAGAGGTGAACTCTTTTCTTTCATCTGCAACATGAATGGTTTCTAGTTGGTTTGTTTTTGGAAGTGTCATCTACGGTGATTGTGACTGTCTATGCATTGCAATCATGGAGGTCATCAATCCTTCAATTTTCTTTTCAAGATAACTGATATGTTCGTCCCTGTCGGCACTATTTATTGGATGGCCCCTTGTATCTCATCCGCAGCGTTCTCCTCATCAGAAGATGGAGCGTCACGTGCAGATAACTCGACCCGGGTCTCAATGACATTGATTTCTGTTAATCTTTCGTCCATGTAATCTGACACATCATAATTTTCATCATTCATATCTTTTCTTTGTTCTTCAAATAAATGTGCAATATTGGCTCAGAGTCTCTCCAGCTTAGCGTCAATCGAGTTTCCTTTGATTACTTTTAGGTCAATTGGGGATTTCTGAAGAGTGTCATTTCTTTTGCTGAGCACCGGTGTGGTTGTGTAGAAGTTAATTGAATCAACTGAAATCATATTTAGAGAACTTTTTTTAGTTTTTTTCAAATACTTTTTCGGGATCGTTACATTTTCACTTTTGAAATTCTCCTCAAACCAATCCTTGAAGAAAAAGAAGTTTTCTATGGTGTGGCCGAGTAATTGCTGGTATGTGCAGCATTGAGGATGATCTTTCATATTGGCTTCCTCTGGTTTTTTTGGCTTTGGTAGACTAAATCCTTGTTCCTTTAGCAATTCATGGAACACCTTCGACACGACTTCCTCTGTGGAGGAATACATCATTTTCTATCATTCTAGTTAGGATATCCTCTTATTCTCTGGTCGGTATGATCCTCCCTGGGACAGTTGCCGGCTAGACTGATGTCAGTTGTTGGCGGAATTGTCGAGGCTGTTTGGCTTTCAAAATTTCCTGGATGTGCCTCCTTTCCTGTGCCTTTATTAGTTGTGTAGGCTTTGAATTGGACCTAATCTTAAATCTAAAAAATGGTGGGGTATAAGCGTCAACTAACACTTCCTCATGTAGAATTTCTTTTCCCTTACTCGGCAAAATAGTTGGTACGGTGAGCGTGTATCTGGTAGTAGGAGCAAAAACAGTTCTCGAAGAAATTCTAGCACTCCCAACGATAGACTTTTCAGCAGTAGTGTGGCTCTTTTCAATCAACACCTTTGAAGGGGAGAATTCTTTGGCAGACTTTAAGTTGAACTCTACAATAAGCTCCACAGAGTTATCTGTTTCGAACTTCATTACTGTGATGGCCACCTTCCCGAACTTAACTCCGATATCATTGAACCCTTGTCCAAACTTAATAACTGTCAGATCAGACAGTTCATCCCTGTTGACAACGAACTCCATTCCAGAGGCATAAGAAAAGATCAACCTTGGCGAATACATTGTCTCTATCATTTGAAGAATTTCTGAAATTTAGCGATGTCTCATGCCTTGCAGTTTTGATAGAAGTACTCAAATTGATGCACTTGTCTTATGAATTGGGCCTTCTTTATTATTTTAGTTTTCAAATTTGTCATTCACTTGTGATTAAAGCATTGAAGAGTTGTAATTAGCAAATTAAATAAGCGTGAAGAGGCGCAACAACTTGGCTTGATTCACAGAGAAGCAAACCAAACCCGAAGGAGACAAAAAAATGCAAAGTTTAGGACCCAATGCGGGACCAACTTCACAATGCACAATGACTAGGAGAAACTAGTACACCAACACACTTATTGGGGGTCCGACTCCACATGAAGATTTAAAGAGTCCTTAATGGCCTCCTTAACCCCTCTGTTCAAAGGTGATTGAACAGACAATTCTGAAGTCCAAAGAGTTGGTCGTACTTTCCCAAGACAGAAATGAGTAAAGCATGCTAATGGAAGAAGGTTAATTTAGTCCAAGAGGGACATGGAAACATTACCGATGTATGAAGATAATATTTCCTTATTTAAATAGACAGAAAAGCTTGTCCCCAGTGAAGTCGCCAGAAGCTGTCGGCACTATTTTGGGTTGTGGAGTTGCCCGTTGGAAGCTGTCCGTCATCGGAAACAAAATCCCGTAGCCCGCTTCAGAAGGATATTTTAATTTATATATATATATATAAAGTTTAGAAAAATATGAAATCAAACTGACCCCATATTTCTCAAAGTTTAAATAAAAGAGCACTGTACCTCAAACTCTGTATTTATCCCGAAGGATAAATACAAGACTTGAGGATGAAGCTCGATCAAATAAATTAAGAAATATATGACATCTGTTTGGTCTGTGAAACTATTTATTTGCCAACAAATTCCCCTATTTAATACATAGAATTAAATAAGGTTTATATTAAGCTGGGTTCGGACAATCTTCCTATAAGGGCAAGCGCCTACAATTAATTATATCTTAGATAACCGAAGTCACTTAAAACACTCTCGATATAAATCAGGAAATGTTATGTTCAAGGAGGTCAAAGGATAGGACTTTTCAACGATATCAGACAAAGTGGTGTGAAAAGGGATTGGCTCAAATTTGGAACATTTATTGTAGAATACAAAGAAGGAATAACTAGGGGATGTCATGGACCCGGAGAAGAACCTCAGTGACTTCCCAGTCTTGGCTTCAATTTTGAGAAGAAATATTTAAATGTTTTATCATGAAGATTATTTGAATGTTTCTTCTTGCCCATTTTTTTTGTTAGGGCTTAAATTCGTGTGAAACGATTACACAAACATCTTAGAAGATGTGAGGATTTAGGTTGTGACGGACGACAACCTCGAAATCCTAAGACGAGTTAGGGCTTATATTGTATGGCAGGCCTATACAAAGGCCTAAAGATAAGGTGAGGATTTACGTTGCATATGCAAGCAATCTTGAAGTCCTATAACTTTGTTGTTTAAGTCTAAGGAAGGAAGATTGGTTTAGCTAGGGAAGACAGGTTTTACTATTGAAGATGACCGTGTTGCTCACCATGCTAGCTCCAAGCTCCGCGTCATGGTGAGTTTAAGTTTTCTAAGATGTCAAGTTATGATGTCAAATAAGGTGGCCCTATGGTTGTAGTTCTTTAAATTTTAATGGGGATGTTAAAGTTGATTAGAGCGACACCGGTTAGGATCCTACGGTTCCTTCGTTCCGGCACCACTATTTTCTATCGGATTAACTTAGTCCAAATGAATTTACTAAACTCAACTTAATGAGTTCCATAATTTCATTTGGACCGTGGGAAGCCTCGTTAGCAACCGTAGGTTACCTCTTCCTCCAAGGGATTCTCGATCATCCGATAGAGACGAGATGTATTTGTTGATTTGGGTGATGTTTGTGATTAAATCTTGACTTGTCTTATATTTTGAATGTTGTGGAGGGGATTTTTTTTTTTTTTTTTTTTTAATATGTTTTTTGTTTGGTTTGGTGGCTATCCTAGCAGGTTTGGGTTTCATGCAAGGTGACATTGTTGTCTAACATGCATGTTTTGTAAGCATAAGAAGTATAATATGAAAGTACAAGAAAGACAACACTGTAAACTATAAAAAGCGTACCTGATGAGTCTTCTCGTTCCACCACCTAAAACTCAAAATGCATGTGCGAGCACTTTATATAGAGCAGGAAAGTAAGATTTTAGTGATCTATGCAACCTTAAGTCATATCTTGATGGGTCCTTATTCGATTAATTAAGGATGATTTTATTAACCAAAACATATTAAGTTCAGTAGACCTCCGAGATATCCAACAGATCTAGAGAAAGAAGCAGGTCCATTCTTCCCTCTCACTCTCTCTCAGCACGTGGTGAGAAGTCTCGAGCTCTTTTAAACTTATTATGTTGCTTAATAACCCATCCTGTAAATACCTTTAATGCTCAGTGAATATTGATATTTTAATTATCCCTAAGAGTATGGCAAGGAGTAGGGTAATTGTCACTTATAGTTTAATTTGACAATTATGTGGGTGAAGACCCTTAAAAGGTCAAGTTAGTGTTATTAAGGCACTTAGCCAACATTTTTCTTTGGGCTTCTAGTTTTTTAGAGGTGTTCAATTTTTAATTATGTTTAATTTTCTAATCCTCATTTAACTAAATTTGATTTAGCCTAGGTCACTACTAAGCCCTTTAGTCTTTGGTAAATGTCTTAGTTATATATTTTGAAATAGATTGAATTTTAAGTGATGATGATTCACTTTTGATTCATTTTTTATTTAATGTCATTTGAACATCGAAGAGGGGTATTAAATTAGTGAGTTATTGACACACAAAACCATACCCCTGAGTCTAAGATCATTTAATTGACTAGACTCTCAAATTTTGATGATTTAAAGAAATTGTAAATTTATCCTTTTAATTAAGAAAAGTGAGATTGGTTTCTACAAATTAATACCTTGTGTTTCAAACCTTGTGTTTCAATCATCCTCAATCATCCAAATATGTTGATTACGATCAAAGATAACCCATTTCCCCTTTTGACTTAAGCCTAAATGTTAATTAAGGCCAAATTTCCAAAATTACATTTTTGCCCTTAAGGCTCTATTTAAGGCTCTGCCCCTAAGACTCTAACACTTCATAATTTGTCAAATTTAAATCAAATGACCTTGAAATTTTTATCGCACCTTACTCATGGGTCAATTAAGACATCAAAGGAGCACATTACTCATGGGTCAATTAAGACATCAAAGGAGAAAATGTGATTTTTCAAATTTTAATTTAATTTATGTAATTATTTACATGCAAAAATAGGATTTTTCCAAGAAAATTCCTAACTTGACCAAGGTAGATTCTAATTCCCTTTGAATTTTTACGGGACATAGACTTAGACCAGAGGAGTCTTTGGACCAAATGTCATGATTTTTTGAATTTTATTTAAATTATTAAAATCATTTTAATTTCTTGGGTATTTATTAAATATAAAATATTTTAAATGGAGATAAGGAACCTAGAGAAATAGATTTCAAATTTTTTTTTTATTTTTTTTTTAATTATTAGAATTATTTTATTTTTCTTTTAATTATTAGAATTATTTTAGTGAAAATCCATTTTTAGCCTTTTTAAAAAAGTTATTTTAAGCTTCAAAATTCAATATCTTCACTTAGAAAATTAGTAAAAATATTCCAATTATTCCTAAGCACTTAGGAAATAATTTAGAATATTTCCACACATTTTATTGCTTTTGTAATTTTTATCATTTTTTTAATTATTTAAATATTGAAAAATGCTAAAATGAAGTTTCTATTTTATTTATAATTTTATTTTTAAAAAATTCCTGTGACCACCGAGAACTCCAAAAACCTTTTTTTTTAAATTTTTTGAGTTATTAAAAAAATATTTTAGTGTTAAAAATGACATTTAACTTGAAAAATCAATTTAAGTTACTAAATGGGCTCCAAATGTTTTGAAATTTTTATGGGGAGTTCTCTGAACTTTAAATCACAGTGGAGATTAAAAATTAAGTCATTTAGATGTTTGTGTTTTCCAAAACAAATTTTTTTGTGTTTTAGGGTTTGTGGAAATTAAGTGCAATTTTAATGACTTAACCCGTGAAATATTTTCCGAAGGGTTCGCCGGTCATGGCAAACCTTCCAAAATTTTATTGGAATTTTATAAGCAAAATGCTAATTATTATGATTAATTCATGCAGATGATAAACATAATCTTGAAAAATATGGATCTCTATACAGAGATATCCTCTGACTTTAGAAAAATCAGAAAATGGTCCCTAAGACAGAGGCAACAACATGCCAAAAATTCATGCCATGGTGAAATTTTAACATGCATGGAGAATTAAAAGACTCAAAATAGTATTTAATTAATTAAAAATAAAATATGCATCAAATGAATTTCAAACTATTTCCACATTGTTCTCCTCTGTTCACTAAGCACTAGGGTATTTTTTTTTTATTTTTATGATTTTTGTACACCAAGATATGGATTTTTAAAGATCAGGCATTTAAATAAATCAGAAAATACCCTATTTTCCTATATAAATGCACGGCGCTGACTAGACCCTAGGCAGCTCTGAAAACACGCATGACACACTCTAGTTGGACGCCGCCATCCACATACCCGTTGACTCGGCCCGCGCCTTATGAAACGAAGCGCTGTCTGGCTTCATCTTGTCCGTTGATGAGATAAACGCACTATCTGATGGCTCTCTGTCAACGTTCTCGACTGAGTGAACCTGTAACCTTTCAACTTCAAACCTTAAGATCTTGGCCTAGACTCAACCAAATTTCTTATAGTTTGATCCTATGGACTCGACTAAGTGTAACAAACACATCCATATTGTAAACGTGCCATTAAATTGATTCTAATTAAATGGAGAATTAAAATGACCTCGGGAGGCAGGGGATTTCAATACCTTTTCTCTGAAAAGGGAAGCTTCATTCAAAGGTGCTCGGAACGTCTGTGAAGGTTCAAGGAGAATAGGGATTGAGCCTCTTGCTGTGGTGAATGGTCTAGGTAGGAATTCGACTAAACTCGATTTCAGGTGTTGGTCTAGAGCTATGCTAGGGGCTATATATGAGGGGGATTTGATGGGGCTTCTTATTCTTTTACTTTGGTGATGGTGTGGGTAAGTTTAATTTGATTTTGGTGGAGTGTAGAGGTGTGGAGAGCTCTGTCCTATTTCTAGCAAGGTTTTGAGCTTTGAAATTGAGCTCCGGCAAGGGGCTTTAGGGCATTGTGATGGTTGGGTTGCATTGTGGAGGACTCAAACAAGCTCAGGGAGTGATTTTAGAGGGTATCCTTGAGGAAATTTCAGCACACCTCCATGGCCATGGAGGTGGAGCTTTTATAAAAAATGGCTTGGGGTGGCTGTTATGGTCAATTGGGGGGTGAAATAGTTTGCTTAGGTGGAGGGCAGAGAGGCTCTAAATTTAAAACGAGATGATGTGGCCTCTAGGTTTGAATTGGGTTTGAATCCATGGGGTGGCTCTCGGTCTGGCCATTTTCTGGCCACTAGGACAGCCGGCCAGGCCAGGGGAGGTGGCCAGGAGGTCAGGTGAGCCAGGAGAATATGCCATAGCAATTAAATGGGTTGGTGTTTAATTTTGGCAAAAATATCCTTGGCTTTATCAAATTTGGCATCAAATCCTTTGATTACGGGATCCTGTGGTCCATAGCTCATTTAGGTTGGATTAGGTGGGTTTGGATCAATCTTAGGGGGTCCTAGGTTTGACTGAGGTGGAGTCAATTGATCCAAGTTAGTCACATTGGGTCATGGGTCCAATGTGGGTCCAAATGACCAAAAATTGGGTTTGGACTAGGCTAGCCATGTCAATTGTATTTGATGTATATGATTATAATGAATATTTTGGGTGAAGGGTTGAAGTGATTTTGAGTTCAATTAGGGGTTCAATTTGAGGGATTTTGGAATTTTTGTCAATTTGGGCACGTTGGGCTAGACTTGGGTCTAGATTGTGCTAGCCTTGGGTTAAGTCCAAATTGAATGATCGAAATGATCAAGGGAGATGTTGTGAATATTTTTTATGAAGGTATGGAGTGGAAATTTTGGGGCTAAGGCAATCAATTTGGTGAAATTTCGGAATATGGCCAATTTTGGTGCAAATTTGGGGCTTTTTATACTTAGGTCAAAATTAAGTGAAATTGAAACTTCATCAAGGCCAATTAAAGGCTAAGTTTGATGTGTATGTGTGTTATTAATAGTTTTCAACATAAATTGTGGCAAATTGAGTAGGCCACAGGTTTAATTATTGGAACTAAGTCATAGGGTCAAAATTGGGGGTTTGGTTTATATCAAAATTGGGCTTAAAGCATGGGACAATTGAGCTTGGATTTCATTTATATTGGTCATGTGAAAGGTGAATTTTGGTTTAGGATTGAAATTGGGGAAAATTGGGACCAAATTCATGGACATTTGAGGTGAATTTAGGGAAATTGGGCATTTAAAGGCAATTTGGGGGTTTTGGTCAAAATGGTCAAATTGAGAAAAATGAAATTGGTAATATTAGGAAGATTTTGAGATTTTTGGGATTTTTTGAAATTTTGGGTTAAGGGGCATTTTGGTAATTTGGCAATTTTTGGTGATTTTGGGTAGTTTGGATGTTTTTAAAAGGTTTGAAATAATTTTTGAACAAATTTAGGTATTTTGGGTGAATTTGGGAATTTTGGCCAAATTTAGGGTTTCAAGGGTACTTACGTAATTTGGGTGGATTTGGGGGTTAAAAGGCAAAGTTAGATATTTTTGGTAGAATTGAGGTGCCAACCACCCTTAACGAGCTATGGACCAATGGATACCCCATTTGGGTCCTCTATGTACTGGTCTTAGCTAAACCTCAGCCTAGGGCTAGTGGGTCTAGGAGACCATCTACATGAGTCTCCCAAAAGATCAAGGGATGAAAGTTAACAAGTTTTAGGATTAGGTTTGTGATTGAGTGTGGGTGAGAGTGAGTACAAGTGAGTGAACTAGCTCCAGACCAGCACCCAGGGTCAACCCTAAGGTCAGGCAGTTCTAAGGGGACTCTTCTTGAGCTCCCTCAAAGTGACCCCACCTACTAAGTGCTAGAGGTTAGAACTAATATATGGAACTTCAAGTTGAGCAAAGAAGAGGGTAGAATTTCTAATTGTGAGGTTTTCTTTTCTAGTTTTCTAGGAATAGTCAAAAGGAAAGCCCTATGGCTAGACCTTAGGCTACCAAAGAGGAAAAACTAAACCTCAACCAAAAGTGAAGTCAACAAATGGACCCTTAATAGGTGTGGTGTGCTGGGAAAGCACACCGCGCGTATTGGCGTTGACCGACGAGATCAACAAAACCAATACAAACTCCTAAGTCGACAGACATAGAAAGGAGTATAGAATTTGAGTGACAAATTTTTTCACTGGGAATATGACAGGTGAGTATCTGATTGAAATCAAGGAGTAGAATCTCTCGCTAGGGATTGGTGAGTGGGTTTCAAATTATCAAGTTTCAGGTGTTTATAGAAGATGAGAATCAGTATGTAGGTACCGACCCTAAGATGGGAATTGAAATTTGGGCATCATTCCTAAAAAGAATGGTCAGAATTTAGGTACCGACCTTGAAAGGAGGGAATCAAAATTTGGGTACTAATCCCGAAAATGGGAATTGACATTTGGGTATTAATCCCATAATAAGAATCAGATGACATATTGCATTTAAGATGATCTTAAAATTGATTTCAAAAGATGAGCACAGGATGAATTGAATTAATCAAAGGGCTTATTCCCTTAACCTCAAGAATATCATTGAATTTAGTTTGAAAGATTGCGATAGGAGAGGTTCCTAAAGCAAAGTAGAATCAGATATAAAATCCTTAAGCTCTAGTATATCGTAGGATTTGATTTGAAAGATTGCAAAAGGAGGGGCTCCTAAAGCAACGCAGTATCAAATATGAAATCTTTAACCTCTAGATGTTCATTTGAAGGATTGCAATGAGAGGAGCTTCTAAAGCAATGCGGTATCGGATATAAAATCCTCAACCTCTAGAATATCAAAGGATTTGATTTGAAAGATTGCAGTAGGAGGAGCTCCTAAAGCAACACAGTATTGGATGTAAAATCCTCAATCTCTAGAATTTGATTTAAAAGATTGCGATAAGAGGAGAACCTAATGCAATGCAGAATCAGATATAAAATTCTCAACCTCTAGAATTTGAATTGAAAGATTGTAATAGGAGAGGTTCCTAAAGCAATGCGGGACCGAATATAAAATCTTCAACCTCTAGAATATTGTATGAATCATTGCTAAGCAATGCAGATCAAAATGTAAAATTCTCATCCTCTAGAATTTGGTTTGAAAGATTGCGATAGGAGGAGCTCCTAAAGCAACGCGGAATAGGATGTGAAATCCTTAACCTGTAGAATTTGATTTGAAAGATTACAATAGGAGGGGCTTCAAAAGCAACGTGGAATCGGATGTAAAATCCTCAACCTCTAGAATTTGACTTGAAAGATTACGATAGGAGAGGATCCTAAAGCAATGTGAAATCAGATATAAAATCCTCAACCTCTAGAATATTGTAGGATTGATTTGAAAGATTGCGATAGAAGGGGCTCCTAAAGCAACGCGGAATCGGATATAAAATCCTCAACCTCTAGTATATCGTAGGATTTAATTTAAAAGATTGCAATAGCACGAGCTCTTAAAGCAACACGATATCGAATATGAAGTCTTCAACTTCTAGAATTTGATTTGAAGGATTCCAATAGGAGGAGCTCCTAAAACAATGCGGTATCAGATATAAAATCCACAACCTCTAGAATATCATAGGATTCAGTTTGAATGATTGCAATAGGAGGAGCTCCGAAAGCAACGCGGTATCGAATGTGAAATTCTTAACCTCTGGAATTTGTTTTAAAAGATTGCAATAAGAGGAGAACCTAAAGCAATGCGGAATCAGATATAAAATCCTTAACCTCTAGAATTTAATTTGAAAGATTGTGTTGACCTCACTTTTGGTTGAGGTCTAGAAATTTCTTTAGTAGCCTAGGTCTAGCCATAGGACTTTCCTACTGTAAGAAATGCGGATTGGAATGTGAAATCCTCATCCTCAAGAATTTGATTTGAAAGATTGTGATAGGAGGAGCTCCTAAAGCAACGTGGAACCGGATGTGAAATCCTCAACCTCTAGAATTTGATTGAAAGATTGCAATAGGATGAGAACAAGGGGCTCCTAAAGCAACGCAGAATCAGATGTACAATCTGAACAAAGGAAAATATGTTGCTATTTTCATACTTATTTTATACTATTTTGAATGATATTGCACTTTAAAGAAAAGTATTTTTGATGTTTTTTTGCAGGAATGATGAATTAGGGTCATTGGAGCAAAAAGATACAAAAAGAAGTGAATTTGGAGCGGAAAGGACCAAAATGTGAAGATTTGAACTAGGCCGCCGATGGTGCCCTTGACCCCGCCGGCGGCGAGTTTTTCCCGAGACTACAAGACAAAATTCTTCAGAAGCCCACCGACGGCGCCCTCGAGGCCGTCGACGGCGAGATCGACGGTTATGCCTACTCAAGCTTTGGATAAGGCAAAATTTTGAAGGGTTGCTTAGGCAACTCTTGGGAAAGCGTATCCACAACTTTATAAGAACATTTTGGCCAAAAATTGAGAGTCTAGAGGAGGTGGTGAGAGTCTAGAGGCCCTAGAGGTTAGAGAGGTTCCATTAGTGTGTAACAATTGTGAGGATTTCTTCGAGAAATTGTAAGAGTGGAGGGAAAGTGAGAGATTTCTTCCTC
>NW_018224123.1:191794-194068 GCF_001263595.1 Phalaenopsis equestris
CTCCCTATGGGATCGATATCTAGGACTCCATTAGAGCCCTATATTACTTGAGCGATACGTCTACTTGCGTTGATAAGTGTGACTTTACAATTATTGAATATTTAATACGTCCATATTTATCTTATATTTTATTGCATATATAAAGTCGTTGTCAAAGTTTTTGGCACCTTTGTCGGGGAGTGAGTGAGTAAAATTACGATCAGAGGAACGAATAAATTAGGATTATTAGAAAATTTTTCTTAAATTGCAACTTACTTTTATATCTTAAATTGCAACTTATTTTTATATTTATATTTAGGAGAACATAAAGTAACACAGAATCGGATATAAAATCCTCAACCATCCTCAACCTGTTGAATTTGATTTGAAGGATTGCGATAGGAGGGGCTCCTAAAGAAACGTGGAATCGGATAAAATCTTCAACCTCTAGAATTTAACTTAAATAATTGCAATAAGAGAAACTCCTAAAGCAATGTGGAATCGGATATAAAATCGTCAACCTCTAGATTATTGCGTGAATCATTGCTAAGCAATGCAGATCAGATGTGAAATCCTCATCCTCTAAAATTTGATTTGAAAGACTGTGATAAGAGGAGCTCCTAATACAACGCAGAATCAGATGTGAAATCCTCAACCTCTAGAATTTGACTTGAAAGATTGCAATAGGAGGGCCTCCTAAAGCAACACAGAATTGGATATAAAATCCTCAACCTCTAGAATTTGATTTGAAAGATTACGATAGGAGGGGCTCCTAAAGCAACACAGAATCTGATGTAAAATCATCAACCTTTAGAATTTGATCTATGTCAATGTCCTTTATGCACTTGAAAGAGATTAAAGAATAGGAGTGCTCCTATTTGGCACAATATAATTTTATATATAATTTTAAATGATTTTATTTTCTTCACAATCCATATACTCATTGTAAAAAGGAATGATGCTTTCTTAAATTTAAACTCTTTTTCACAGAAACTTTGTTTAGTTTTATAAGTTTACTTTTGAAGTTTAACAATTAGTTTAGTTAATTTAATTCTTTTAACTGCATTTTATTTAGCGTACACCCAATTACTTTAGATTTGACTTTCATACTTAAGTTTTATATTTTGACACTTAATTTTAGTAGTTTGAATTTTGTGTTTTACATTTTAATCATAAGAAATTCCAACTTCCTTATGGGATCGATACTTAGGACTCCATTAGAGCTTTTTATTACTTGAGTGAAATGTATACATGTGTTATTATCATGGTTTTGACAGCTTAAAGATTTTAAAAGATAAAATTATTTTTACTAGATTTATTTTTTTTGGGATTGAATTGCATATCTATTATTAGTTCTGTCGTGTGTGTTTTGTAATATTGATAAATATTATAAAAGCAACACACAATAAACTCTGCATCAGCCGACCATCAGCATTGATGTGGAAGAAAGTTCCGATGAAGAGATGATGATGATAAAATAGAGATGATAAAATAGAAGAAACCATAGTTCGAGATACCCTTAGAAGATGGGAAGAAAAGTGAACATGAGTCAATGTATGATCGAATCAACCACTACGTGCACACCACAACCCTTTCTCTGATTCACCCTTAAAAGATCGAGAGTTTAGAGGTCATGGAAGTTCGTTATGTTGGGTTTTGATCAAGTTTTACCATTCTTCTCCTACTATTAGTTCTGAAAATCATGTAACTACCATTCTTCTCCTGCTATTAGTTCTGAAAATCATGTAAATTTGGAGAAGGACTCTAATGAATTAATGGAATTATTATTTGGTTACTTTTATCCTTCTGTTCAAAAGCTAATTCAACAGGGACATGTGCCAAAGCAAATGTCAAAGAATAAGCTACAGCTTTTTGAGAAGTTGTGGAATGTTAAAAGTCAAACTCCTAATTTGAGGTACTATGAGACCATTAGATGACTCAGAATTTTTTATGGTTGTTACTAACGCGTCAGAAGAGGATTGCCTTGATTTAAAGGATGACTCTAAAGATTAGCAGATAAATGATGCTCTGCCATAATTTGAAAAAGAAATTAAATCAACATCAATAAATTGAAGGAAATCGACTTAAGGACAGAGGAGCAGCCCCGTCCCTCATTCATAAGTTCGCTACTTAGTAAGAGAGAATCTATAGAGTTAAAAAAGTTATTGTCACAATTTAAAGATTGCTTCACCTAGAGCTACAATGAAATGCCAGGATTATCTTCAAAAATTGTAGTGCACAAGCTCGGGCTAAACAAAGATATGACCCTAGTGAAACAAACTCCTAGAAGGATGT
>NW_018224124.1:0-716 GCF_001263595.1 Phalaenopsis equestris
GGGTAAGCCCAATTCACTGTGTTCCGAAGAAATGAAGAGTGACTGTTGAAGAAAAAAAGAAAAATGAATAAATACCAATAAGATAAGTTACTGGTTGGTGAATTTGTATTGACTATAGAAATTTAAATACGACTACCATAAATGATCACTTTCCTTTACCCTTTTCAGACAAATGTTGGATAGAATAGCTGGGAATAAATATTATTGCTTTTTAAATGGATATACCGATTATCACAAAATTCCAATTGCTCTAGAGGATCAAGTGAAAACAACATTTACAAGCCCATATGGAACATTTCCTTTTCGTAGAATGCCTTTTGGACAATGTAATGCACCTGCAACATTTCAAAGATGCATGATGTCAATATTTAGTAATTTGATTGAGCATGGAATGGAAGTATTTATGGATGATTTCTTTGTTTTCTAGACTTCATTTGAATATGCTTAAATAATTTAGAAAGAGTTCTAGAATTATGTGAAAAATTATGTAAAAAGGCATTTGGATGGACTTTAGCAGATATTAATGGAATTAGTTCTTCAGTTTGTATGCACAGAATTTTATTATGGTTGTAGGAAGAATTGAACTTGGGCATAAAATTTTTGAAAATGACATGGAAGTAGATCCTACAAAAGTTCAAGTTATTAAAAAATTACCACCACCAACTACGGTCATTTTTTAAAAACAACTAAGCCGCTATGCCAACTTTTAGAAAAAA
>NW_018224125.1:0-374 GCF_001263595.1 Phalaenopsis equestris
ACTATGTGCTGAGATCACCAAGTTTGTTATTTCTCCATTGGAAGATCGCAGGGCTTAGCGTCGAGGGGTCTCGCTCTGAAATCTACCCTCCACGAAAGCGGCTTTTTTTGTGTTTTGGTATACATGTCGATTTTGGGTATACTTCTTTTATTCGGTATACTTTTTGGGTTACATGTAATTTTAGGTTTACGCTAACTTTATGCTTTTTTGCATTTTTTTTTGTGGAGTTGTAATGTGGAAAATGAAACCTCTAGGAACATCATGTATTTTCTTTTGTTTTTAGTTGGGGTTCCTTTTTTCCTCCCGCCTTTATAACTCTTTTTTTTTTAAAAATTAACGCATAGGGAGTCACGAGTTGCTCCTTAGTTATATAT
>NW_018224126.1:0-214 GCF_001263595.1 Phalaenopsis equestris
ACGGCGCCCTCGACGCCGCCGATGGTGGGTTTTTCGCAAGAGTCCAGACAAAATTAATATAGAAGCTCGCTTTTGGCGCCATCGACCCCGCCGACGACGCCATCACCCCGCCGACGGCGCGTCCAGCGAATCGGCGAGTCCAGTGAATAGACGGTTACTTGAGTTCAATTGGCTGTTTTTGGCAATTTTTGGGCGGGAATAGTATTTTTAAACT
>NW_018224127.1:0-1079 GCF_001263595.1 Phalaenopsis equestris
ATAGTTGGTGTTTGCAATATCATCACTTAACCATTCAGGTTGTAGTTGGTGACGGTAATGACATCATTTGGCCACAAAGGACGTTGTTGGAAACTGCAATAGTAGTAGTTGGCCACATAGGCTGTAGTTGGTGACTGGACCCCTTCTCTTAGAGAGAACAATGTTATAATTCTACAATGAACACTACACTTGTCTTCATACAACTTGAAGGAAAATACAGATGTTAGGAATGATTTTTGTATTCTGGCTACAAAGGTTTTACACAGTGGTTTCATGTGGTCACTGGTCGACGACAACAAGTGTGGTGGTTTCATGTGGTCACTGGTCGACGACAACAAGTGTGAAAACTGGTAGTGATCGACAGTGGTTAGTAGCTATGAATGCCAAAAGTTTTCACTAGGTATTTAAAACAGTTATTATTCTTTACAACCATATTTGAGATACGTTGTTTGCAAGCAAGGGTCATCGTTGACTGGAGGCCGATGGAAAAAAATAATGACAACCAGCTGTGGTTGGTGGCTACGAGCTAGAAATTATCGTCATGTCAATACAGTTGTTATCCATTACTGCCATATTTAGGATAAGACATTTTGAAGCATAGGTCGTTGATGGTCGGCGATGATGACCGAGGGCGGCCAGCGGTGGTCGGTAGCTACAGAGGTTGAATCTTACCACTGGGTCTTCAGTCCAGAATGGACTTTAGAATTCATCATCTCCCCATCTCCATAAGGGTTATTTTGATGATTTAAATGTCTTAGACCTCAGAGTTTAACAATCTTAGACTCGTTGGATTCTTTCTTCGTGATATATAATTTGACTATAAATATGTTAAATTTGGATTGATGATCCAAAGCCTCAAAATGTGCTTCAATGACTGGACCTAGATTAACCCAACTTTGATATCATTGAGTTCATCTTGTCAATCGGACAATTTAACTATAAAGTTCCTAAAATCAGGGAAGATTCCTTTTAAAAAATGCATCGAAATTCGTGCGGGATAAAAATTTGTTGGCGTCACATCAATATTTTTTGATGAGAAGAAATGACTATTTAGCGTCAAAATTTATGTAGAGAACTTG
>NW_018224128.1:0-959 GCF_001263595.1 Phalaenopsis equestris
CTTGCTAGAATCCATATGGTATCTTACTTTCATCCATCCCGCGGATGGTCACGGACACCCTACGGTGTCGTACTCCTAGTATGCAGTGTTTGGCCACGTCTGCACCGTTGCCTTTGAGAACAAGTACCGAACCAACTGGAAGAGGAATTTCCACAGCTCCTCTGAATTCACCAGGGCCGATTACATCAATTTCTTTTCCAAAAAAAATATTGCTCTTACTCATGAATGACACCGTGCAGAAAGGCCTCATAAAGTCATGATGGTCAATGTGCGAAGGAATGCAGTCACCTTCTTCGTAAATGTTGATGATGCAACTGTTATGAATGCAAGTGGCGGGTAGGATATTCCACTTGACCATTCTCTTTATCATCCACTTGATCATTCGTGGTAACGGATCCACTTGGTCGTTTCTGAGTACCCCAGGCAGATTCCCCTGTCTGTCGTTTGTAAAATTGTAGCAACACCCACACTGGATGGTGATTCTCCTTTCCCCCGCATCCATTTCTTCGGCTCGGAGTACGTTCTTTCCATGAGAAGGCCTGCTCGACCTCTATCTCTCAAATCAAAGATGCAATCCAGGATGCTTCTTTCATCAGTTTCAGAGAAAACTCTGGTATATAACTCCAGGCCGTCCAATATGTTGATAAACTTTCCTTGAACTTCTTCATAGAATTCGAATTCTCTTTTGTTTACCTTGCTTATTTTGTAATAATCCACCATATCGGGAGCTGGCAATTGTCTAGGATGTTGCTTCATCTGGGCCTCGGCAGGAATCCAAACTGGTGCTGGCTGATCCGGAATATGAGATTCAGCCTCAAGCGGGATGTACGATCTTGGGCTCCGTGGTGCGCATTGATCTGTCCCCAGTGGAGTATTTTGCACAAGATATCTGGGACCGGGGGTACATCTGATCCTGTCAGAAATCCCGATTCTTCGTCTGTAGTAGGCAGGCTGGCCGA
>NW_018224128.1:4671-5006 GCF_001263595.1 Phalaenopsis equestris
ACATGCCTTGTTCAAGTCTCTGAAGTCGACGCAAATGCGGATCTGTCCATTTTTCTTTTTAATAGGTACAATATTGGCTAATCACGTGGGGTACTGCTCTTCTTTAACAAAACTGGCGTCTATCAATTTCTTTACCTCGGCGATGACTTGTTGTTCTATTTCGAGGCGCATTCACTTGGGAGCTTGTTTTACTAGGGCTACATTCTTGTCCACCCTAAGTTTATGGACTGTAACCTCTGCTGACAGTCCTGACATTTCATCATAGCTCCACGCGAAGCAATCCTTAAATTCTGCTAATAATTTGACCAGTTCTGTAGATTCTTCGTCATTAAGTA
>NW_018224129.1:0-466 GCF_001263595.1 Phalaenopsis equestris
AGGTTGCCCAACATGCAACGTTGAGATACCAGCCAAGACATCAGTCACGAGCGCATTTGTAGAATGCCAGGACTGCAACGTTCTACATCTACAGTGTTTCAGTACCTTAGAAGAATACACTGCAAGCACCAATGAGTCCCAGACTCTAGATTTCGTGGAAAATGAGCCGTATGTCCCACTGGGGACGAATCAACGCGCACCGCGGAGCCCACGATCATACATCCCGCTTGAGGCTGAATCTCATATTTCGGATCGGCCAGCATCGGTTTGGATTCCCGCCGAGGCCTGGAGGAAGGAATGCCCCAGGCAACTGCCAACTCCCGGAATGGTAGAATACTACAAAATAAGCAAGGTAAACAAAAGAGAATTTTAGTTCTATGAAGAGGTTCAGGGAAAGTTTATCAACATATTCGAAGGCTTGGAGCTATATACCAGGGTTTTCTCTGAAACTGATGAAAGAAGCATT
>NW_018224130.1:0-1240 GCF_001263595.1 Phalaenopsis equestris
ATATTATTTATTTGAATTCATCATGAGAAGACATTTTAATCCAATCTAATTTTAAAATTGGCTCAAAGATAAATACAAATTTACTAGGGGCTTAAGTCACACTTATATCATAATATATAAATATATATCTACATATATCTATATATATAAATATAAATATATGAGAAGACAATTTAATCCAATCTACTTTTAAAACTAGCTCAAAGATTCGATCAAGTTGGCCCGTCTAGATCCATTGCGCTCGAAATAAAACAAAAATAAACTCAATCTTATTTAACTAATGCAGATAGAAAAAATAGAGAAAATAATTAAAATATAATAAATATAACTTAAGGAACACTATAATTTTATCTCTCTAAATCAGATACAAATTCAAACAAAATAACATTATTTCGATTAATATGTTCTTAAATTTTAAGTACATTTTAAAAAGAGCAGTGCTTATTTATGTCTGAAAGTAAAGCAGATTTGAATAAAATTACAATGTTACCTGAATACAATTGATCATGAAAAATATGATAAAATAAGAGATTTATACCATTTGGTTGGATTTTTTATATTGATAAAATAATAACCTTAAATCAATACTATCAGAGAAGTACAATACATTATAGATTCTAAATCAAAACCCTCGACCAGACCCAAAAAAACAAAAGGAAAAATTAATTGAAAATTAATATAAAGGGCCTGAATACAATAGGTCAAGAAAAATATGATCAAATAATAAATTTATACCATTTGGTTTGATTTTTTTATAATGGATAAAATTACTTTAACTTAAGACTATCATATAAGAATGATAAAGTATAGATTGTAAAATCAAAAGCCTCGACCAGACAAAAAAAAAAAAGAAAAAATTAGTATAAAGGTCAAATTGCACATTCGATGGGTGAATTCAAAAGTTAGACAGCTTTTGAAATAAAGGTCAAACTGCACATTTGATGGGTGAATTCAAAAGTTAGACAGCTTTTGAAATCGCACTTATAGTAGAGATATGGCCCCCACTTAAATATATATCAATAGAAGTTCATTTACCTAAAAAAGAATATGAAAAAGAATCTTCCTAAACCTTTGTTACTGAATCTAGCTTCAAAAGAACACGAAGTAAATTAATTTAAGGTGCATTTGCTTCGGTTGTGGCTGCAGAAAAGCTCAGTTCAAAAATTGTTATTGAAAATCTGCTGTTTAGAAACTGATGTTTCAAAAACAGCTGGTTTGTTTGAAAAACAGTTCTGAAAGT
>NW_018224131.1:0-894 GCF_001263595.1 Phalaenopsis equestris
TTTTAGAGTGACAAACTAAAATTTCCAATTCACTCCTATTGTTTGGGTGCAGATGTGTAGATGTTAGCCCTCATGTGAGGTGAATGTGGGAGCTCCAAAGTGAGAGCCGGTATCCTCCCCGCCTAGCCGGCAGAATTAGTAACCAAGCATAGGATTAGTCAATGTTCTTTATGCCTGGACCAAAGGATAAAGAATATGTATGCTCCTAATTGGCACAATATAAATTGAACTAATTCATTTTACCCATTCACTATAATTTCTTGACAAAGAGAAGGATGCTTTCTTATATATTGAATATCACAATTAAACACTACTTTTTATCATTAGTTATTTATTAGTTATTAAAATTATCTATTTATTCAATTGCCTATTAATGACAAATAAACAAATTGAACGTCATTGTTGTGATTGAAGTATTGCTTTTCTAAGGTCTTAGTCCGTAATTCTTAACTACTCCCTGTGGGATCGATATCTAGGACTCCATTAGAGTCTTATATTGCTTGAGTGATACGTATACTTACGTTGACAAATTCGACTTTAACATTATTTGACTTTAACTTTAACATTATTAAATATTATATTTATACATCTTTGTCAAATAAAACACATATATAATGTCGCAGTAAAGTTTTTAGCGCCATTGCTGGGAATTTAATTCTTCTAATAGCGCCTTCAATATCTTATGATTGTCGATTTATGAAAAGTTGGTCAAGAAACAAGCACAGAATCAGACAAGTAGTAAATTTACTGTGCTACCTATGTGTTTATCTGTGTAGTTTGATTTGAACCTTATGTTTTGCTTTGCTTTAGAATTATGCTTTTAGATCTCTGTATAGTTGAGACTAAGCATAAGATGTTTCTTTTCAGCGTTTTGAGTGTTGTGGCTTGGATTGC
>NW_018224131.1:947-4096 GCF_001263595.1 Phalaenopsis equestris
TGTATTGTAACCCTTGGAATTTATATATAATTGTGATGTTTTGTGTTGTGAATGTTTATTTGTGATAAGTACATCATTTAATCACTTAAAATTATGTCTAAAATGATTAAATGGATATCTTTGAGGCTTGAAATTGATTGAAATTGCAAAAATCCAAAAATTGAACATTTTTAATAGAGCCCGCCGAAGGCGCACTTGACGCCGCCAACGGTGGATTTTTCCCGAAAGTTAGGTTCAAAATTCAATAAAGCGCGCTGACGACGCTGAACACCCCACCAACGGTGAGCTCGCGAAAAATTACCTTTAACCGTAATTTTGACCAGTCAACTGCCACTCTTCATCATCCCCTTCCTCCTAAAAAACACCATTTTTGACCTAGGGCTTGATTTTTGATCTAGGGCTTGAGAAATCGTGGATTTGGGGCAATTTCAAGGCTTTTTGACACCAGATTTGATCATCTCTTGGTAAACGCTTCACTCTAAACTAAAAATATTTGATTTTCACCATGAATTTCTTCCACATTGAGAAAATCCAAAACTTGGAGAATGTGAAGAAAATATTGGGAAGAAATTCACGGAAATTAGTTTTGAAATCTTAGAATCATTCTTGGAAGCCTATATTTGAGTTTTTAAAGTACATTTTGGAAATTTTCATGATTTTGATTAGATTGTCATGGCTCCAAGATAAAATAAAAAAGTTTAATGTGACGAGTCTCGCTTCGTCAATGCGAAGGCTCAGACAAGATTTACTTCCATATATGAAGGAAAGAAGTGTATACAAGATTGAGTTTTTGAAAGTCCGGGAGGAGAAATTGAGCGGGTTATTGTCAAACGGATGTGGGAGAACTTCTGTTATACCACCAACAAGGCTGCTGCTACTATTGTAAAGGAATTCTATGCCAATGTGCACTATGCTGCAAATGGAACTGTTCAAGTGCGGGGATTTCCTGTGGAATTTAATGCCGCTCGTATTAACACCTTTTACGAGATCCCATACTCTTATAGCTACTAATATGAATCCTTCAGTACTATGGAAGGCCCACCGAATGATGTGATCAATTTTCTCACTGATGGGAAAGGGGTATGGAAGATCAATCAACGAGAACGGGTAAATTTTTCTGCTTCCATGTTGAATGCCACATCAAAAGCGTGGCATTATTTTATTTCCTCTACTCTGTTACCGACCTATCACCACAGTGAGGTAACCAGAGATAGAGCTATTCTAAATTTCTATATTCAGAATAATAGGAATATAAATATGGGGAGAATTATTTTTACAAATATATTGAGTACGGCGAAGAGTGAAACAAGTGGAGGTTTAGGATATCCTGGCTTCATTTATGCACTTTGCCAATTATCTAAAGTAGAAGTTGGAGCGGAAGAAGAATGGGTTTACCGTATGAAACCCATTAGTAAATCTAATTTAAAAACTTATGAGTCTCATGAGAAGTGGAGATATGGGAGTAGGAGTCAAGAACCTTCTACTAGTAGAGATATCCCCTCTACTAGTTATGACCTTCCTCCTCCTTCTAGCTCCCCTACCTTAACGGATTTGATGAATGCGTTGACCTTGCAGAGGAATAGTATAGAGCTGATAAATGAAAGAATTAGGGTTTTAGAGCGAAGACATGATTATGATAGTGAGTATTTACAGAGGCATTTTGATTTTGAGGTAGCTTATTATGAAGCGCAGGCCCGTCACTACAGAGGTGAGCCGGATGTTACATTTCCTGAATGCCCCCGTTATACTCAATGTCCACCCAATCCACCTGCTGACCAAGTCGATGATGATATAGCATGGGATTTTGATATTTAAATGTAATTCGATGATATAACATGGGATTTTGATATTTAAATGTAATTGATCTACTTGTACTTTCATTTTTGTAATTTGTGTAATAGAGATGTTTGAACTTTTAATTATTATGTTGTAATTAGATGATTTTTAATTACTGTCTTAAATGTTTAATGTGGAAATGTGCATGTGTAGTTTATAGATGTTGATTACTACTTTATGGATTGTAATGTGATGTAATTTTTATTTGCATTTTAGTACTTTTGTAATAGTCTTTTATTTAATATTGTGGATGTGTTAGCAAAATGTTGTGTTTAGTTTTGCACTTATTTCAAAATTTTATTACCCAGCAAATTCTCTAATAATTTATATGTATAGGAAGCTCCTAATGTTACAGACCAGGTGAAGTAAAAATGTTGAGAAGGACTGCAAAATTTCAGAATGAAGAAAATGCCTAAAACACTGAGGTATGATTTACATTTAGAATTTTTCTTTCCACCTATTATTTCATATATTGAAAAATTTAAGTTTGGGGGAGGGAAGAAAAAGATTAACTATTAGATGTTCTTCTTAATTTTATTTTCAAAAATTATTAATATGATTTAATGTAGTGAATTTAATTCAATTAACTATATTTTGTAAATATTTAAATATTTTGGTATATTTAAAGGAATATTTTTGTAATGAAAATTAATTTTGTAAGTTAAGATATTTAGTATAAGAGAATAAGATTATAGTTAACTATTTAAAGTAAAGGAAACTATATTTTGAAGTATTAATGAAGTATTAAGAATCTTGAAAATTCATTTGAAAAGAAAAGATTTGGACTTAATGATGTAAAAGCTATAAAATATTTATAAGAAAAAGGAAGACTTTGAGTTTCAAATTTAGGAAAAAAAAGGTGAAGTTCAAAAGCATTAAAGGCTATCCAGATATAGTAATCCTCACTTGAAAAAGGAAAAAGAAAGGATTAACAACAATCTCTGAAAAAAAGAGAAAAAATATATATATATGATTGAAAGCAATCCAAATGAAAAAAGAAAAGAAAGAAAAAAAATATGAAGGTGAGGAGAAGCTTGAGGATATGCCTAAGAAAAAATTGGCTTCACTGGACCTAGCTAAAGGGAAAACCTAAATACATTCTTGAACTTATTTTTATGGAATAGATCTTTTACTAGTAGTGTTCCCATGAAGTTCCTATCACTTGAATATTCTAAGTGACTTAATATTACAACATATAGTCATTCTTGAAATGAATAGAAGACTAGAACTCTTAAACTTGATGACTAGATAATCTTGTGGCTACAGAGTTAATTCAATTACTTGAATTTTTTCTGAAAATCTCACTATGATAT
>NW_018224131.1:4465-5056 GCF_001263595.1 Phalaenopsis equestris
GGGCCTCCGCCGATGGGATCGGCGGTTATGCCCAAAAATGTTATGGATAAGGCCGAATTTTGAAGGGATGCTTAGGAAACTCTTGGGAAAACTCCTCTACAACTTTAAAAGAACATTTTGGCCGAAAATTAGACGGATCTCTCGGAATCTCTCAGTAATTTTAGATAAGTTACAGCATTTTAGAGAGATTCAAAGTAGTTAGGTTGTGAGGAATTCTTCGAGAGATTGTAAGAGTGGAGGGAAAGTGAGAGATTTCTTCCTCCTTGCCGCTTCGAAGAAGAATTCTGTGTTGTAAAGAGAGGAAGAGATTCAGAGAAACTTTCCAGGAGTTTGTGTTGGGAGGCATTAGAGATAAGTGTTAATTACTTGTGTTATTCTGAGTTTTGTCGTATCTTCCCCATGATTTTTGAGTAGTTTTCTCCATCTTTCTCCTTGTCTTGAGATTTGTGAAATGGTGATTTGAATTGGTTGAGCCCTGAGAATGTTAAAGAAGTTGTGATGATCTTTTCACTTCAATCTTAATTTACTTTCAATCTGGCCAATTGATATGTTAAAATATGTTGAGTTTTAAAACTAAAGTGAAGATTACAT
>NW_018224131.1:5257-6405 GCF_001263595.1 Phalaenopsis equestris
TCAATGTTCTTTATGTCTGGACCAAAGGGTAAAGAATAGGTATGCTCTTATTTGGCACAACACAATTTGAACTGCTTCATTTCATCCATTCACTATATTTTCTTGGCAAGGAGAAGGATGTTTTTTTATATATATTTCACATTAGAACTTTATTATTAGAATTAGTTATTTAAGAGTTATTATAAATACATATTTATTTCATTTGCCTATAGTCACAGATAAGCAAATTGAACCATATTGTTGTAATTGAGTATTGATTTTCTATAATCCTAGTCCGTAGCTTCTAATATTACTCCCTGTGGGATTGATAAACGGGACTCCACTAGAGCCCTGTATTACTTGAGCAATACGTATACTTGCGTTAATAAGTGCAACTTTAACATTATTGAATATTATACATATACATCTTTATCAAATTTATAAGCATATAAAAAAGTTGTCCGGTCAATAGTGATGTGTTGTAATCACGCAAACTGATTCAAGATCGATGTTTTAGAAATCTGGGTGGAGACGTGGAAGATTTAATTCGTTGCTGACAGTGGGAACAATTCTGTTGTTTCTCTGTTGTGGCAGTTATATCTGTTGTGAGTGAGCTCTATGAAAATCTTCTTGAAGCTAAAGAAAATCGAGTCATGGTTTGAGGGAAGTTGATATTTTTTTTCCCAGAGATAATCAACTTGTTTGACCATTTACCACCGAATACGTTATGTTTTTATGCAAATTATAGTTCTACTGAAGCAGAATTAGACAAGATTATTTCTTACTTGACTGTTGGGAGAGGACTTTGGAAGATAACTAATGAAAGGAGAGTTAACTTCCCAACTTCAAAGTTATGTGCACCTTCAAAGGCCTAGCATCATTTCATTGCATTTCTGCTCGTCTGCTTTCGACCAATCATATCAGAGAAAGAGCGACGTTGAAATATTGTACTCAAGAGGACATTGGAGCTTTGATCTGTCAGACTATCATCAGTTCTGCTACAGCTGTTACAACTGTAGGTCTGGGATTTACTTCCTTGATCTTTTTTTTGTGTGAGCAGGTTGGAGTTAAATATGATAGCTGAGAGGAAGTGTTATTACCTCTAAATCCCATCACTAAGGTAAATTTGAAGAATTATTTTGAGCATTCAATTTTTGGTTGGAGAGGAG
>NW_018224132.1:0-429 GCF_001263595.1 Phalaenopsis equestris
TATAAAATATAAATTATATATTTAATATAAGATATCTTAAAAAGTAACCCTAACCCTCCTCGTTGGCTCATTCTCGTCTCTCGTCCGCCGTCTCCTCTAAAATTCGTCATCGCGACTCGCGAGCTGCCTTTCCCTCATTCTCCGATTTTCCCTCATTCTTCTCTGAAAATCGGCGAAAGGCTTTCGGGTGCGAGAGTTTAGGGGTCTCCGTTCATGTTTGTCTGCTAAGCTCTGGATCTATTTCTCCTCGGATAGTAGGCGTTGCATCGACTGCTCGGTTTCCCTCATTCTCCTCTGAAAATCGGCTAAAAGTTTTCTGGTGAGAGAGCTTTGGGTTCTCTGTTCATATTCGTCTGCTAATCTCTAGATCTATTTCTCCTCGGATAGTAAGCATTGGCTCGACTGCTCGGTTTTCTTGCTTGGTTGCTT
>NW_018224132.1:606-1771 GCF_001263595.1 Phalaenopsis equestris
GATCGTGAAAAATATAAAATGCAGAAGGCAGTGTTGGCACGACCGCACGATCGACAGTTTTAACTGATATGACATTGAATTGGTTTTTCGTTGGAAAATATAAAATGCAATTTACCCACCATTCAATTTATGAAATGGTTATTATTCCCCACGTGTTTGATCATATTGTGATGAATTGTAGGCAATGCTCTTGTACTTAATATAGTTCATAATAACAACATTAGAAGGATTAGCTTGAAGCTCTTGTACTCAGTGAAAGAATGGTTAGTGCAGCTGTGCAGGCATGGCAGAGCTCAGCTGAATATACATAGTGGAAGAATGTGTCCACCATTAGGCTTTGTAGTCTAATAATGTTTATATGGATGGGATTGTGGGTATTCTTTTCTTGATGAATGGCTCTACCTTTGTCTCTTTTGTAGTCTGCAGTTTAGTAGCGGTTTTGCATGACTTTTACAGATGGAATCATGTTATTTTTAGCCTCTAATGTTGTTATTATGAGCTGTAGAGTATGGATTTCATATTTCTTGGAAATGATGCATTTAATTAACTACTGTCGCAGATGCTGCTGCATGGTTTTTTGGCCTGGATTTACTCTTGCATCGCTCATTAATTTTGATTTTAAAAGTGCAGAGAAATGCAGATGAATATTTATATGTTGTTTGATCATCAGGATTTTTTAAAATTATTAATCGTTGATAAAGTCATCATGAAAAATGGTGAAATTTAAGGCAGATGTGCTTTTTAGTTATAAATATTATAAGATGCGTCATTTTGCATCTCAAGTTTGTGCAGAACAGTTGATGTAAATATAAAATTAGGCTGGAGGGTTGTTATTCTATTTCTACTCTTGGTAGAACACAAGTTTTTCTCATACGCCATTTTGCATCTCAAGTTGGTTTCTTGTTGGCATATTTATAATGTATTGGATTTGAAGGATTGTGTGATGATAGGCTTATTCTCACAGTTACAATTGTTATCCAGAACTTTCAATCTTGATCTGTTGAAGGAGAGAGCAATATGTGAACACTCTCATTTTATTACTAGCTATTATAACTACTATTACTAGCTATTATTTGAAGGAGAGAGCAATATGTTGAAGGAGAAAGCAATATGTGAGCAATATGTGAGCAATATTCTATCAATCATTTATTATCATAGTCTTTCT
>NW_018224133.1:0-420 GCF_001263595.1 Phalaenopsis equestris
TATATTTTGAAATAAAATAATTAAAATAATGAAAAATTTCAAAAATACAAAAAAATAGTTCAAAATAAATGGGAATGTTCCCTGATCACTTTTTTATATTTTCTAAGTTAAAAATAAAATTTTTAAAGGCTTAAAAATGAATTTTTCATATTTTCTCACTAAAATAATTATATTAAATAAATTAAAAATGAAAAAAATATAAAATTTGATTCTCTGAGTTTTCTGAACTTAGAGGAGTCTAATAAAAGTACAAAAATAATTTTTTCATTAAAACACTATTTTCTATTTAAATAAATTATCAAAATTGATCTAAAATTAAATAATAAAAATAGAAATTTGATTCGAAAAATCATGAAATTTTTCTTAAGTATTTATCTGACCTTAGGAAACCTCTAATAAATTTTCCATAAATATAAATTT
>NW_018224134.1:0-358 GCF_001263595.1 Phalaenopsis equestris
AAGAAGAATGAACCGAATTATTGTCCGTACCACCGATTACTTTGACATACTTTAGACAAATGTTTCATTTTCAAGGATTGACTTGAGAAGAACCTGAAGGAAGAGAACATAACAATCCCGAGGGAGTATTTGAGAGAACCTCAAAAGGGTTCCATAAACATGATTTCAACCGAGTCAATCTCCCTAATTGATTCATATGTCGGAACAGATGGATGGAGTACAACTTGGGATGAACTCAAGAGGGTCCTTAATCACATACAGTATTCATCAAAACAAGCTTCTATGAACACCGAAGAAGAATGGAAGGAGGTTTGGAGCAGGTTGTCCAAAAAGATACTGAACAAAATACAATCTGCAT
>NW_018224135.1:0-549 GCF_001263595.1 Phalaenopsis equestris
TGAGATACCAAAAAAACACTTTTAACCGCGATTTTCACTAGTCAACCGCCACCATTTATCATCCCCTTCCTCTTAAAAAATGAAAATTTTGATCTAGGTCTTGAATATCTTGGATTTAAGGAGATTTCAAAGCGTTTAGACACCGAATTTTATCATCTCTTGGTAAGAACTTCACTCTAAACTAAAAATATTTAATTTTCACCTTGAATTTCTTCCACATTGAGGAGATCTGAAAAAATTGAGAATGTGGAGAAAATATTTGGAAGAAATTCATGGAACTTAGTTTTGACTCTTAGAGTCACTCTTGGAAGCCATTATTTGAGTATTTGAAGTGTATTTTGGAATTTATTTTATAATTTTGATAAGATTGATGTTGTAGTTTGAAATTTGCATGTGTGGTTATAACAGACTTTGATTAGTACTTTGTAAAATTGTAATGTGATGTAATTTTTTTTTGCATTGTGATGTATTTGTAATTGTTTTTATTTAGTATTGTGATGTGTTAGTGAAATATAGTGTTTGTATAATGTTTAGTTTTGTACTTATTTC
>NW_018224135.1:1443-1777 GCF_001263595.1 Phalaenopsis equestris
TTTTACTAGTAATGTTCTCATGAAGTTCCTGTCATTTGAATATTTTAAGTGACTTGATATTACAACATATAGTCATTCTTGAAATGAATAGAAAACTAGAACTCTTAAACTTGATGAGTAGATAGTCTTGTACCTACAGAGTTAATTTAATTACTTGAAATTTTTCTCAAAATCTTACTATGATATTTACTTAAATTAAATTTATAGTGTTTCTGAATTTAAACTTTACCACAGTAGATCATAACTTTTATGTAGTACTAAAATTACTTGAGGACAAGTAATAGTTAAGTTTGGGGGATTTTGACCAAAGAAAAATATGTTAAGATTTTCATAC
>NW_018224135.1:1853-2720 GCF_001263595.1 Phalaenopsis equestris
GGTATTTCCTGAGAGTCCAAAATTAAATATTCTAGAAGGCTGCCGACGGTGCCATCGAGGCTTCCGACGGCACCATCGAGGCCGCCGACGGTGCCATCGAGGCTGCCGACGGCGAGCACGTCGGGTCTCTCAACAGATGCATTGAATGTGGATGATTTTTTAATGGACGCTTGGGCAACTCTTGAAAACTCTTCTACAACTTTAAAAGAAACATTTGGAGGCCGAAAAAGTAGGGTGTCCACGGGTGTCCGCTGAGTCTTTGTTGTTTGTGGTGCCCATTAGAGTGTAGAGAGTGATTAGTATTGTGAGGAATTCTTCGAGAGGTTGTAAGAGTGGAAGGAAAGTAAGAGATTTATTCTTCCTTACAGCTTTGAAGGAGAATATTGTGTGCTATAAAGAAAGGAAAAGATTCAGAGGAACTTCGAGGAGTTTGCTTGGGGAGGAATTAGAGATAAGTTGTATTTACTTATTGAAGTTTGTATGACTTTGATTTTTATATATAAATTCCAAGTTTTGTCGTATCTTCTCCATGAGTTCTGAGTAGTTTTCTTTGTCTTTCTCCTTTTCTTGAGATTTTGTGAAATAGTGATTTGAATTAGTTGTGTCATGAGAATGTTAAAGAAGTTGTGATGATCTTTTCACTTCAATTTTAATTTACATTCAATTTGGCCAATTGATTTGTTAAAATATGTTGAGTTTTACAACTAAAGTGAAGATTACATCCACGATTTAAGGAGGTCAAAGTCCTTAAAAGTTGGATGCAAATAAATAGGGAAATAAAAATTATCTGGCGTAGAATTGGAAATTTTAGAGTGACAGACTAAAATCCTCAATTCGGTCCTATCGTTTGGGTGCTGAAGTGTAGAT
>NW_018224135.1:3137-6225 GCF_001263595.1 Phalaenopsis equestris
GACTCCATTAGAGCCCTGTATTACTTGAGTGATACGTGTACTTGTGTTGATAAGTGTGACTTTGAAATTATTGCATATTTTATACACATCTTTATCAAATCTATAACCGTTATCAAATTTTTGGCGTTATTGCCGAGGATTTAAATCTTCTAGCAGCAGTATTAAATTCTTATATTCTTAAGCATATATAAAGTCATTGTTCGTCTCTCTTTTAAATGATGAGAATGATTCAAAAAAGAGAGGAAATGGAAAGAAAAGAAATACGACAAATGGAAAAATATTTTAAAAAAATGTTGAGAGTTTTAATAAGATAATCTTGACGTGAATATCTCAAGGAATGTACGTCCGAAACGAGATCGGATAAAAATGACTTGGAAATGTATTCACAATGAAAATTCTATGAAAGCAACCCATAACCAGATAATCAAGTTTTTGTGCCTGTTCCAGGTTCAAGAGTAGCTCCCAAAGGGGAATATCCCTTTGGTTAAGTACATCTTGGGGTATGTGATGCCCCTAGATTGTGTGCGTTTATATATGTGTAGTTACTTCAATTTCGACGGCACCAAATACTTGATCTGGCCCATAATTATGTAGATATTTAATTCCATGGCAAAAAGCATGACACAATTTAATTATGGTGGCTAGTATGCAAAGTGGATATGTTGTAGAGTATATAAATTAATTTATAGATCGCCCACTAGGGTACTATGCAAGTGCACGTATCATTACAAGTAGTATAGGGTTTTCTTTTGAAACCAGAGTGTCGATCCCACAGAGAAGCAAGGTAAGAATCTCTTAGGCTAATTCTTGTATATTGCTATCAGGTCTTAGTTTGGAATGACGATTAAGGATGTTTTCTATCAACTACTCCTAGATACAAACCTATATCTAAAGATAATCCTAACTAGAGAAATTGGTTTGGAGAATTTTGAGATATTACAAAATACCTTTCGCAAGCGACGACCAAGATAATGTGTAAGATTGAAATGCTTAGAATTTAATGTGTCCAGTGAAAAATTGGAGCATACTTATTGTTTACCTCTTCCGAGTGAATAAAGAACATTAGCTAATCTAAAGTTAAGTTCCTAATTGATATGGTTACGTTGAGTAGATTCTTGTCTCTCACTTTCAGATTACCTATTGCGCCCTCTCTATAGAACTAACTAAGTCTTACGTTCCAAATTAAAGACCAAATTGGTTAAGGTTATAGTCTTTCACTCAATAATCACCATTTATACATTCATCAAAACTTGTCTCTCTATCTATTTTCACTCCCCCTTAAACTTGGCTCCCCTTTATCCTAAGGGTCAGTGTGGTATTCACAAGTTGGTAAAATCACAGCCCTTCAGGATCATTATGTTTCTCAATGGATTTTAACATAATAAATGGTCAGTTTGCAGAGTAAATTAAGTATTGGTGAAAATACCATCACATTAAAAAAATAAGAGAATTTCTATGCAAATATAAATTCCTAAACATGCATCCATTTCAATGCAAAAGAAATGTAAAATGAAGATGATGGCATAAGCAGTAAAAGAATTGTAAGAATTATGTAATAAATTATGTGTCAATAAAGAACATATGTCTACCTGCCCTTTTCTGAGTGTATAGGTACACTTAGTATTCTATTAGTTTTACACAACTAGATTTCATCTAGAAGCTCCTAATAGAAATAGATTATGAATTACATTTTCTTAAAAGTTGCATTGCAGCCTAAACTACTTCATCATAGCCAACCGGACAATGTGAGTGCACTCAAGTTGCAACAGTACCACTCTCCCGAGTCTTAGTTTCACTTACATTATAATTTAACATATTCTATTGCTACTTAAGTTATGTCAATGAATTAAAAGAGATATTACTCATCATACGAAAATAAAATTTATTCTATCAAAAAATAATTTTTCCTACTCATGCCACTATTTCATATCAAAAGAAAAGAGTCAAGAAAACTACTCACGAAACATGGATAAAACTCAACATGAAACTTCAATAAATCAAAACAAATCTACTAGAAAGTGTTTGCAGCAATTATAAGATAATGAAGAACAAATTACCTAGAATTTTTCTTCTGAAAGAAAAATGAAAATCTCTCCAACAAAGCCTCATGCCGATCCAAGCAATGCTCGTACACTTCCTTACACATATCTTTCAAAATCTCTCACCAATCTCTCCAAAAAATGTAGAAATTTACATCTCCTACTCCTATCTATGAACTCTGGATGCTCTTGGAGTTTCCAAGAGTTTGAAATGTCAAAAGGTACCTTCCCAAGTCTCAGAAGGTGCCTTATAAACTCCTTGGGGTGTCTAAATTCGTCCACAACTGTTTCTGGCTTATATGCACCAAAATTGGCACATATGCACCATTTTTTGGGTGAGACTGGGGCTTAGGCACCACTTTTTGACGCCTAGGCGCCACCCTGCTGGCAACACCCTCGTTTCGCTCTGTTTTGCCCCATTTCAGCTCTAATCTGCTCCAAGTGTTATTCCTAAAATATAAATATGAAAATAAAATTTCTTTAAAATATAATTTCATTCAAAAATATGTGATAAATGTAAAGAAGATTAAGCATAGAAAGACGTATCAAAATGCGTCAGATCAGAATTTTCTTCCTTGCTCAATTTGACTCCAAATTGCATCATTTTTGTTCTATTTTCTCCAAAAAATTATTTCTTGTACTTGTAGCAAAATACCCTCCTTTAGAGTGTAATATCATTAAAAATAAGCAAAAAATGTACATAAAAGTAGGTAATTTTTAGGCGTGTCAATTCTCCCAAACTTAAACATTACTCTGGGAAGAACATCCCCAATCAAGATGCTCATGGCTTTCCATTATCCCAAAAACATTTCTATCCATTGAAAACCAGCCTCATAACCAGAAATCCCCCTAAAATGCTTGAGCATGGACGATTCATAGTTTTATGGTAGTCTGAAATATCTTCATCAATAACCATAGGTTACTTCATTCTAAGGAATTCCCTTTAAAATCCCCCTAAAATGCTTGAGCATGGACGATTCGTAGTTTTATGGTAGTCTGAAATATCTTCATCAGTAACCATAGGTTACTTCATTCTAAGGAATTCCCTT
>NW_018224136.1:0-10049 GCF_001263595.1 Phalaenopsis equestris
AGGTTAGCATAGACTGACCGATCATGTGATTAGGGAAGTGATGCTTTAGAAGAACAAAATGCCCCTTTGTAGCTTTCAACCATTGTCAACTTCCAACCTTCTTAGCTGCTTGCCACCGTCGATTATTGCCCCTATCTCCATCTGTCGTTGCCGACCACCAGTCATCGACGACCACTGCTTGCAACTGTTGTAGAGATACTACAACTATTGTTGAATTTCTTAGCATTTGTATTTTTTGAGTTATATAAAGACAAGTGTAGTTTTTTATTACAAGATTGTAACCTCATTCTTCCTGTTGTGAGAGAAGAATGTACTCCTCTTTTTATAAACATATAGTGTATTATGTTAACTGGGCGAGGCCCCTTATATTTTTCCCTCTCAGAATTTTTTCATGTAATAATTCTACCGTCTCCTTTTGCTATATTTTTTTATCTATGTGTGTATTAAATTTCGTAAAACGTTAAGACTACAAATCCCTACTCTATCGCTGTGAATTTTCCTCCTAATCTATCGCTGTGAATTTTCCAGCACTTAACATACCTGAAGAAATATATATAGGATATTTGCGTATAAACATTATGGATTTAATCCTAACAAAATTAGTTGCCCTACTCTATCGCTGTGAATTTTCCGGCACTCAACATACCTGAAGAAATATATATAGGATATTTGCTTGTAAACATTATGGATTTAATCCTAACAAAATTAGTTGCAAATTTTGCAAAATTTAAAATAACTATATATTTGATTACAAGATAGATATTGTTAAAGCTCGATTAGCAAAAAAAATAATGAATATATTGATGCCTATGACATTGGGACGTTTACTAAATGTTTTCTAACTATTTTTCAAGTTGTTTTTCATGTTATTAAAAATAATGCTTTGAGTTACTTAATATGTTTGCTAAATTAGTTTCCAATATAGTGCTCAAGCCTAAGCATCAATTAATTTGCTATTCACACCGCTAAGCATTCTAATGACTCTAATGGCCTTTACATGACAAATTCAGCCCCAATTGATCATCATACTTCGTTCCTAAACCTCTCATCTATCTCTATAAATGATTTGATATCTCGTATGAAAATCATCATTAATTCTCAAACCTAAAATCACTAATTATAAACATTAGTACCTTCAATTACACGCATGTTATAATCAAAATTAGCTCGAGTTTGTCATAGGCTTTTGAGGCCAGCAACAATCTCTTCTTTATCGGAACCGTTCCTTAATTAGTCCTTCATAGCTTCATTTATTTTGTCACCATGAAGGATCTATCTAGCTTATTTACCATTTTTTTTCTTCCTCATGCTTTAATTCTTCTAGGATCTTCCTCGAACGTTTCCAACTCATCCATGGTTGGATACTCCAGAAGGACAGGCAACCCTCCGACGTGTCCTTGTTGGTTATTCTTTCCGAGATTCTGAAGTCGGATATTGTCAGGTAACAAAATTTATGGCATTACTTTCCTTGATTGCCTTCACTAGGGATAGCAATCGGCTGTATTTTATACTCTAAATTGTATAACATTGCAGGGTTTGAATTATGTGGCTGCATTGCTGTTGCTAGTAATGCAAACAGAAGAGGACGCCTTTTGGATGCTTGCTGTCCTTCTGGAAAATGTCTTGGTGAATGATTGCTACACTGATAATCTCTCTGGATGCCATGTTGAGCAGAGGGTGTTCAAAGACTTGCTTGCTAAAAAATGTCCAAGGTTTATTTATTACCTTTTTTTTCTAGAGGGTTTATTCTGTAAGAAATTTTTTGTTGAAGTTCTTTTGGTTGTGGTCAATGTTGTATGATATGTATTTTTATGGTGCAAATAAAGCAGGATTGCTGCGCATTTGGAGGCTATAGGGTTTGATGTATCACTAGTAGCCACTGAGTGGTTCCTGTGCCTTTTCTCTAAGTGTTTACCCTCAGAGGTTAGATAAAAGTTTTATAATATCAGAAGAGTTGATATTATTTGCACCATATTAGAATTTATGATTTAGATTATGGTAATTCAAATTCTTCATTTTTTATGGATTGCTAGAGGTTGCGTGAACAATGGCTATAACTCTGAAATCATTTTTTGATTCATCCATTTATTATCATTATGAAATAATCAAATACAAGAACATAAAACTCAATCCAAGTAAATCTAGATTGTTGATCTAATTCTATTGTTAACCGTACATACAGAATAAGGCAATCAAATGGAATGTCAATCAAATATAAATTAATTGTTATAAGTAAATTAATAACACTACTATTGCGCTGACTTTTGTAAGAAAAAGAATTGAAGCACCTATCTTCAATTATTCATTCCAGTTCAATATGCCCATGGTCTTCATCTGTGCACACTCATATTTTGTTATAAACTTGTTCTATTGCATTTTTTTTTTCTATCCAAATTTTACAAAATTTAATTGATTACTATTTTAGGATGCCATTTGCAATTTTTTTTTCTATCCAAATTTTGCAAAATTTAATTGATTACTATTTTAGGATGCCATTTCAAACAGAGATTTTTCTTTTTGGCATTTGTGTATTGTCTTCTCTATTATGTTGAACCCTCTCTTGGTTTTCTTAGACTCTCTCTAAGTAGGAGATTCTATTAGTCTATTAGCTTCACACTAATTTGAATTTTGGAATAATTTTTAGGAAATCGATAACTTTACTTTCTAGAGTTTTGCCATCAATGTTATAATGGAATTTCAAAACTGCAAAAATCATATAGAACTTAATAGTCCACACTAATCAATCTAGACTACTAATCTATGTTAACCATACGAATTAAAGGAAAAAGAATACTCACAATCGAATTTAATAATTCCCATTTAAGGTGATAAGGTTCCTTGAATTGCGATGATGAATCATATACCGAAAATGTCATCAAAAGATAGAGATAATGATCCTCGAAACTTCATTGTAATGTGTAATGTATAGTTCTCTATCAATTTATTTTTATAGAACACATACAATGAATAAAATTTGTCTCAGGATGGGCATACAAATTATTAAATGTTCTTTGAGTTTAGTGCGTCATGTTAAGATTTTATATTCTTACACTAATCTCAAAGCTCATTCTACAATTTTTAAGCCCATCTTGGTACAATTTGTATCCGGATATCCTGTCACAATTTTTTTCCACATAAAATCAAATTAACTCTTTTCTCCGGTTAATGAATATGTAGACGACCATGCGGGTTTGGGATGTCCTTTTCAATGAGGGAGCAAAGGTTCTTTTCCAGGTAGCTCTAGCAATCTTCAAGGTTTGTAAATAAAAAAGCTCATATGTTTTCCACTATGACAATTTGAGAATTCAAGTGGTTTCTATATAATTGGTCTGTTACTAAATTTAACAGTCATATTTCAGATGAAGGAGGAGGAGCTGCTGACTGCCCATCAAATTGGAGATGCTATCAACATCTTGCAAGCCGCCAGCCATCATCTTTATGATCCAGATGAATTATTAACGGTAAATTTCCATCATTGTATCATAATATATTATTTTTGTAACATTTTTGGTCTCCCAGTTCTTCATTTGAACTTTCAATAATTAATTAGGGGCATTGCTTTTTATCTTGGAAGATTTACATAAATACCACACAATGCTTATGTATTTACACATACAACCCCTAAACTTCAACTTTTTCATATTTGCCACATTTTACATGGAAAAAGTTGTATTTCATTTTTAAGAGTTAAAATAATGATACTTTTGATGTGACATGAAAAACTTTGGCGGTATAAATGTAAAAAGCAAAGTTTAGATAGCAGATATGAAACTATATAAGAATTGGGTTGCATGTATGTAAATTCCCCCACTTTGTTTATTCTCAGAGCAAGGAACCTGTTCCTAGCATGAGGCATTCTAGCAGAAGATAAAACAATTAGTTTTTATTAAAAATGCAAAATTAATAAGACAGAGTAATCTAATATTAGTGTTATTATCTTATTGCTGCAGGTATGTTTTGATAAGATTGGTTCATTGACAACCAATACTATAACCAAGCAGAGAAAGAAGCAGGAGCCGACTGTTATGGCCGAACTCGATCAAAGACTAAGAAGGCTTAATTCTGTGAAACAATATGATGAACAGTGATTTTTATCATCTATTTATATATTTGTGTAATCAGCATTCACAAATATTCTAACATTTGGTTAACAGCCAGCTTTGTAAGTTCTTCCATTTTTAGTAAAGCTTCATTTTGATTTTGTTCTTTTCAGTTACGTTATCAGAGCGGTACAATGAGCATTATAAAGCACCTCCTTAGTCTTGAAAACTCTTAATCCTGATTAGGACAGTACAGCACATCTTTCAAATCAATTAATTGCTGTACAGAATACTGCAGTGTTTTGAATGCCGTAATGGGATTAATTTGCAAGAAAAAACAAAAAATTATGATGGATTTAAGAATGATTTACATACATACTACTTGATTCCTCTGTACTCACGTATTTAACATCTAAATTTTATTTTTTTCATATATATCTCCATATCCATGCATAAAAAAAAAAAAAATTAAAAAATTAAAATAGTAGTGTTTTTTATGTGATTTAAAAGATTTGGATAGTTTGAATGTAAAAAGTTTAGTTGTTTAGAATATGTAAAAACATAAAAATCAGGTGGTGTGTATGTAAATACCTCTCGACTTATTTGATCTGAGATTTAGTCGAAAATTTATAACCTTTACAAACTAAACTAATCAGTTATGGTATTTGTATGATTTTTAATGCATTGTTAGAGCTGTAATCTACTCTTTGGCTTATACGGCTTTTAAAATTGGCAGCCATCAATTCAATCTAAAGATTTTTAATGTATTGTAGGGTGGTTTCATCTAATCTTAATTTACCCTGAATTTCAATTTGAGCTTGATTTGAGGAAAAAAATTGTTCAGGTTTTGTCCAACTATTGATATAACAGACATAGATTGATCCATTGTACTAAAAGCTAAGCTTATATATGTGGAAGATTTACATACATACAAGTCAATTCTTATGTATATATAAATTAAACACCTAAACACTGTTATTTTTTATGTGCAATGGAAGATTTCAATGGTAAAAATGTAAAATGTAAAGTTTAGGTGTTAGATATGTAAATACATAGAAATTGGGGGGTATGTATGCAAGCAAACTGAAGCAGGCATGGATAATCAATCTAGATACAATAAAATCTTCTTCCTCCTATCTCTCATGGCATCTAACAGGCAATAAACGAAATATCTTGAAGAATCTTATTTGTTGAAATCATGGGGATGATGCCAATTAGACTTCTTCAAACAAAAAAAAAGGGAAAAAAATTGTAATTAATGTGAAAACCTTATTTGATGTTTTTCTCATGATTAATTAGATTAGATGCTCTTCAGCTTAAGCAAATGATTTTTTTATTAGAATTTTTTTTTTTGATAGGAGTAAAGTCTATGCGATAGGTAAACATTATGTGTTATCTAATAATGTGTCGGATTCATAATATTGTAATTTCATGACATGTGTCACATTGAGAAACCGTAGCGAGGAAACTCCAGTGGAATTGGTATAAATGGTTTAAAACTATGGTCACATTTAACAAGTGTGAACTGTCTTGAAAGATGAATAAAATTTTAAGTAAAGACGAAGGAGGCACAATCAGGACAACAGACTTCATCTTTTTTCTTCAAATTTTAAAAGATTATGAGGTGAGTGAAATGACAAATGTAGCTCCCATAAAGCCTTTGAACTAAGGTGTCAATATGCTTCTCCAAAATAAGATCGTTTTTTTTTTCAAAATAATTTTGATTGAGCTTGAGTGTAATATAATAAGCCAAGTGACACTTCTAAATTGGGAAAATTAGTATTTAATTCCCTTTCATTCCACCATTTAATATTGTCATTGTCGGGTCCCAAGTCTTAGATGCAAAAAGTAGAGGGTTGCATTAGGTAGTCGACAACTAGCATAATTTTTTTTGTCAAAAATTCATGTCATGAATACTTTAAATCATTGTGAAAATGCTAGCACGTCTCCTGGAAGTGACACTGTTCGACATGAATACAAAGAAAAGTGTGCAAGACCACTTCACCGACACCCAGGTATAGTGTAAAATATACAAGAGTTCCCACATTATGGACAAATGCATACAAAGATGTTAGTACATTAAACTAATATTAGGATATGATGTTTGAATATAGATGCTCTCACAAGTAATTTATTGGAATTACTAGATATTATGGTTCACAGGTCGATAAATATCTTATGCATTCAAGAAACTGAATAGGTTTGAGAAAAGACTAAAGAGATTTATAGCCCAGGTTTTAAACTTTTGTATTCAGGTACGAGGCACACTAGAAATAGTGCAGGTGTAATTATAAATAAGAGTTTTATAGATAATATTGTAAAAATTAATAGAATTGGAGACATAATTAAAACACTAAAGATTATTATTGATACTAAGGTTTTTAATGTTATAAGTGCTTATACTCATCAAGTAGTTTTAGATATAGGTTTACAATAAAATTTTTAGAATGACCTAGAAGAATTAATTTAAATGATATATCTTGAAGAAAATTTTTTTATTGGAGGAGATTTAAATGAACATGTTGGCAGAGTGGTAGAAGATTTTAGAAAGATTGATTGTGGGTATGATTTTAGTGTGATTAACAAAGAAGGTAGAGTCATATTAGATTTTGTTATTGCTAATACTTTATTTAAGAAAAGAGATGAGCATATTTTTAATTATAAGAATAGATATAATAAAATAAAAATTAATTATTTATTATGAGAAAAAGAGATTGTCGAGACTATAGAGATTGTAAGGTTATTACAAGCGAAAATTTCATGACTCAACATTAATTATTAGTTCTACAATTTAAGATGAAAAATTGTAAGATAAAAAATATAATGAAACATTGTCATATAGTTAGATAGGGGTACTTATAAGACATAAATAAATTTGTTTTTATGTGTAAACTTCATAAATTCAAGTTTTTAGAAGAAGCTACTTCGATGTGGTATAAAGTGAGAAGCATTATTAAACAAGAAGTTGTACTTAAAGAATAAAAAGAAAATTTTTATATAAATACTAATAGTTGGTGGTGGAATAATAATATACAAGAAAAAATTAAAAATAAGTAGTTGTATTATAAAAACTGATTTAAATTAAATAGATAAGAGAACTGAGAAAAATATAAAGTGACCCATAAGTAGTCTAAGATAACAATTTGTGACGCTAAGAATTCTATTTTTAGTGATCTTTATAATATATTAGATAGTAAAGAGGGTGAAAAATATGTTTACGCTAGCCAAATGAAGAATACTCACAGTTTATAACATTTGGTAATTGGAATAAAGCATTAATGCGCTTAGGAGTAACTTCCACTCTTCTTCCTCGAACATAAATTTGATCAACAGAAGCTTCAGAGAAATTGACATATAATTCTCGAAAGATAGAAATTACTACTACTACTGTGAAGTAACAGAAACTTTCTTAGTGTCGGGCTATAATTAAGCTTTCAAGCACTACCCTGGGATTGAGAAAAGCCCTCTTATGAATCAAATTTTTATTCACAAGGAGATCATCGTATCTAAATTGAGCCTTCATATTGGAAAATTTCTCTAAATCGAACTCAAATCTTCCTTTTACTATGTTAGTTTTAGGGGCCATAATCTATAAAAAAATTCCAAAATATTCCACATAAATTCCAAATAATATGCTTAAACTCCCAACAACAATTTTTTTTAGGTAAGAAGCTGTCTACCATAGATTCATCACTCAATTCTTCCAAAAAATCCAAAATTTTGACACATGAGCAATGTGAGAAGAATTCATGGTGAAAATCAAAATTTTTTGCATTAAAGTGAAGCTCTTACATTAAGCAGATCAAATCTAAAGTTTTTAAGTCAAGAAATTGCCCCAAAAACCAAGATTTGAGAAGCCATAGAAAGCCTCCACACTGTTTTTCGCGAAATCAGGGAAGAAAAAGATGACGGCCTTCGTAAAAATCAAGTTTTTAACTCAGATTTTCATTTCAGTTGAACCTCCTAAGTGCCAAGCTTTTGGGTTTTTGGCACCTAAGTACCAAATTTCGGCGCTTAGGTGCCAGAGTTTGGCGCCTAGGCTCCAGTGCACAGATTTTGATTTTTCATTTTTTCGTTAAATTTCAACAACGAGCACCGCACACCAAGGCACTATGAACCTTAGCAAGCCAAACTTAACATGTTTAAACAACTTCAAACACCTAATTTTTACAAACACAAAAAAATCATTAATATTTAAATATAAATCCAATCCTCATACAAACACTAATATATGACACTCACAACCTTAAAACATTAATTTTGAAATCACTCACAGACTTTTAAACATTCAAACACTCTAAAAACTAGAAAGCCTACAAGCTCACCACAGAGCTAATGCACAACAGAGCCAAACATTTTCAAACACACATCACAACAACAAGCAAGTATAAAAGCTACTACAAAAAATCACTACAAATTGTCATCAACCTCACTATCCACTTTTCTAATATCTTCAAGCGATTGATGCACATATAAATTGTAGAAGGGATAGTTTGGGAAGTCCTCATAATCTTTATTGATCCAGTCATTCTTCTTATACATTAGAACCTGTGCTTCATGGACTACGACAATATGATCCAACTATTGTTTCATTTACCAATCTAGTTGAACAAATTGATCAATGATACACCTAATAATGTTATGAATCACTGATATCTCCTTCTTTATATTCCCCACTTCCTCCAAGATACTTGTCAAACTATTAGCACGTCGAGATGCTAATAATGTAATGATGATGTGGAAGGGCATGAAGATTGATCCATATAAGAACTTCCTTCATGTGCCATATAAAGATAGATGTTGTCACACCTCAAAATAGACTGGTGCATGGGCTTCCAGGGAAGAAGTATCTTTTCCTAACTTTCATAAGGGACATGGGCTTGCCTACAAAGTGAGAAAATAACTATAGGGTGTCCAAGCCTAGTCATTGATCCATTGAGTGCAACTCCAATAATGGATTCATAAATAAGTGCCCCCACAACAATGGGGATTGCACTTTCCTTCATTACTTCCTTGATGTTCGTAGTGGGAAGTAAATTGGAAGAAATGAAGAAGCGTCAAGGCATAGATTATGAAATTAATCTTGCAGTAGGAAAACAAACTTTGGAATTACTTCAAAATTTTCAATTCATCGTTGTCAGTTAAAAATATGAAGTTCTCAGCCAAATTGTCTCTAGTCGGAGTAAAGTTAGCAAATACGTAAATTGTCATGCCATCCACCAAGAACAACTCGTTGATTCTTGAAGGAGTGAAAGGTACTAAATTACTTTGAACATAAACCAATCCCTGATTTAATCCATGAAGATTTGCATTGAATTTTTTCACAATAAAGATCACAATAGTGGCAGTGTAGTAGGAAAACACTTCTCAACACCTCTGCACAATAATTGCCTTAATCTGCCCTTCGGGCATGATGAATCCTCTTTCTTTTATCAATTTCTTCTTAACCAAAATCCTATCATGAAGTCTTTGTGCTTCTTTGCTTATGAACTTCTTATGATCATAGACTCCGAGAGTTGGACTTGCCAAAGCATTGCAATCCATGATTCATGAAATTCAGTGAGATCTTAAGACTTCTATCACTCCCAAATATTCTAAAATGGTGAAGAACCTAATCAGTTGAAGGTGTTAGGGTTTTAAAATGGCAAAAACTGTCTAAAAAATTGTGAAACTGCTTTATTTCTTGATTCTATAATCGTGACATCTAGGCGCCATATTTGGGCTCCTAGACGTCAGGATCTCTGTATTTTAGCACCTAGGAGCCAAATTTTGGCACCTAGGCGCCAGCGCACAATAAAAGCATTGCTTTGCCATAGGTCCAAATACACGCCTTAACCTCCCCTAAGTCATGAATTATATCATTTTAAGTAGTAACAACACATTTGTAACTCTCAAACTCATTCAAGTAATTACACACAAACAAATCTAAATGAACTAAACTCAACTCATTATAATAACTGTGGGTTGCCTCCCACAAAGAATTTGGTTTAAATTCTTTCGTCCGACGGA
>NW_018224136.1:11035-11776 GCF_001263595.1 Phalaenopsis equestris
TTTAAATAAAATTCAAATCATGAATCATGACCACCTAAAGCTTAACCTTTTCAAAACTAACTAAGACACTCACCTAGGTCTTAAGTGCTTAGTAGTGACTTAGGCTAAATCAATTTTCATTTAAATTAGGATTAGAAAAGTAAATATTAATTAAAACTAAGCCGTCTTTCAAACACTACAAGCCTAATTAGACCAAAACTTGGTTAAGTGTTCCAATAACACTAACTTGCCTCTTTAAGGGACTTCACCCATATAATTTCAAAATTAAATTACAGATGATAATTACCTTGCTCTTAGCGATAATTGAGACATCAATGCTCATTGGGCACTAAGGGTATTTACAAGATGAATTATAAAGCAACATAATAAGTTTAAAAGAATTCGGGATTTTCCACCATGCAGCGAGAGAGTAGGACGGACCTGTTTCTTTCCTTAGATCTGTTGGATACCTCAAAGATCTACTAAACTTAATATATTTTGCTTGGCCACATTATCCTTAATTAAACTCCTAAGGACCCACCAAGATATGACCTAGGGTTACATAGGTTGTCAAAATTTTACTTCCCTGCTTCATATAAAATGCCCTGGCATGCATTTTGAGTTTCAGGAGGTGGAACGAGAAGACTCGCTAGGTACGCTTTTACAGTTTCAGCGTTATCTTTCTTGTACTTTCATACTGTACTTTTATACCCGCAAATTTGCATGCTAAACAACGATATCTCCCTACATGAAAACTAAAAC
>NW_018224136.1:11787-12166 GCF_001263595.1 Phalaenopsis equestris
TTACATACCTGCATAGAAAATATAAAATTGCATAAATCACCCCCACAACAAATTTAAAATATAAAACAACTAAAATTTAATCACAAACATATTTTTGGGTTTGTTCTATTTTTAATTTTCAAAAATAAAAAACAGAAAGTGATCCCAATAAGACTCTTCAAAACAATAAATAAATGACAAAAAACATTAATAACACCAAGGGAAGACGGCGGTGTTGGGTGGTTGTTAGATGGTAGGTGGAGGGATAGATTGGATGTTGCGGGAACAGTGGACAGTTCGAAGGAGAGCCATTAGATCCTAACCGGTGTCGCTCTAATCAACTTTAATATGCCCCCATAAAATTTAAAGAACTTCAACCATAGGGCCACCTGATTTAACA
>NW_018224136.1:12679-14406 GCF_001263595.1 Phalaenopsis equestris
TGTACTTTAAAGAAAGGTATTTTTGATGTTTTATTGCAGGAATGATGAATTAGGGTTATTAGAGCAAAAAGATGCAAAAGGGAGCGAATTTGGAGCGAAAAGGACCAAAATGTGAAGAATTGAACTAGGGCACCGACGATGAGCCCAACGACGCAGACGACGAGAATTTCCCAAGACTCCAGAATTAATTCACTTAGAAGGTCCGCCGAAGGCTCCCTCGAGGCCGCCGACGGAGCTCGACCGTTATGTCCAATTAGGCTTTGGATGAGGACGAATTTTGGAGGGGTGCTTAGGCAACTCTTGGGAAAGCTCATCCACAAGTTTGAAAGAAGACTTTGGCCAAAAAATAAAGGGAGGAGACTCAAAATTAAAGTGTGGAAAAAGTGTAGAGAGTCTAAAATGTGAGGAATTCTTTGAGAAATTGTAAGAGTGGAGAAAAAGTGAGAGATTTCTTCCTCCTTGCCGCTTCAAAGAGGAATTTTGTGTGCTGTAAAGAAAGGAAGAGATTCAGAGGAAGCTCGAGGAGTTTTCTTGGGGAGAAATTAGAGATAAGTTTATTTATTGTTGTAGTTTGTATGACTTTGCTTATATATATGAATTTTGAGTTTTGTTGTGTTTTCCCCATGAGATCTAAATAGTTTTCTCTGTCTTTCTCCTTGCCTTGAGATTTGTGAAATGGTGATTTGAATTAGTGAAGCCATGAAAATGTTTAAGAAATTGTGATGATGTTCTCACTTCAATCTTAATTTACTTTCAATCTGGTCAACCGATCGTTAAAATATGTTGAGTTTTACAACTAAGGTGAAGATTATATCCATGATTCAGGGAGGTCAAAGCCCTTGGAAGTTGGGTGCAAATAAATAGAGAAATAATATTATCGGGTGTAGAATTGGAGATTTTAGAGTGACAGACTAAAATCCTCATTTCGGTCCTATCGTTTGGGTGCTGAAGTATAGATGTTAGCCCTCAGGTGAGGGGAACGTGGGAAATCCAAAGTGAGAGCCGGTATCCTCCTAACCTAGCTGCAGATTCAGTAAACAAGCATAGGATTAGTCAATGTTCTTTATGCCTGGACCAAAGGGTAAAGAATATGTATGCTCCTATTGACACATTATAAATTGAACTGATTCATTTTATCCACTCACTACAATTTCTTGACAAGGAGAAGGATGCTTTCTTATATATTGAATATCACATTAAAAACCTCATTAAAATAATTAGTTATTTAAGAGTTATTAAGAAAATTACATATTTATTTCAATTGTCTATTAGTGACATATAAACAAATTGAATTTGTTGTTGCGATTAAAGTATTGCTTTTCTAAAATCTTAATTCGTAGCTTATAATCTTACTCCTATGAGATCAATATCTAGGACTCCATTAGAGCCCTATATTACTTGAGCAATACGTATACTTATTTTGATAAGTGTGACTTTATAATTATTGAATATTTATTACATCCATATTTATCGAATCTATAACTATTATTAAGTTTTGGTACAGTTGCTAAGGAATCAATTCTTTTAGCAGCAGTATTAAATACTTATATTCTTAAGCATATATAAAGTCGCAGTCAAGTTTTTGGCACCGTTACCGAGGAGTGAGTAAACAAAAATTACAATTAGAGTAGCATACAAATTAGGATTATTAGAAAATCTCTACTTGAAGTGCAACTTATCTTCATATTATAGTTAACTGTTTTACTTTGTACTGATTTCAAATTGTA
>NW_018224137.1:0-3298 GCF_001263595.1 Phalaenopsis equestris
TCAAAATCTTTAAAATGCTTCACCAGATATAGTAAGAAAATTGAAGCGGGCATAAAATCAAAATTTGTGTTCGGACATTCAAAATCTTTAATTTGCTGCCCAAAATATAATGGTGGGCATAAAATTAAAAATTGGTGTTCGGACATTTGAAACCTTTAATATGCTCCATAAGATAAAAAATTGCGGCGAGCATGAAATCAAAAATTGGTGTTTGAATTCAGAAATTCAAAATCCTTAAATTATGCTCTACCATATATAGCAATTCTCTGAGAAGAAGCTTGAGGTGAGCATGAAATCAAAAATTGGTGTCCAAACTCTCCTCTAAATAATAAAACTTGAGAAACTGGTTTAAGAAAATTCTCTCGATATTTTATTCAGGAGAAAAATTAAGTGATCTTGTCTTTTGGTCAACTTTAATTGGCTCATACATATCTTTAAGAAATAAAAATATTTTGATCATATAATCAAAATTTTGAAATCTACCTAGACCTAGAAACAAGGAACTAAGGTAAAAGATAGAGTTAATAGCAAACTGAAACTCACGAACATGAAAATCATTTCTGAAAGACAATCTAAACAATCTTGAAAAAAATAGTGATAGGGCCCAGACACATTTGGAACGATCCTTTCAGTTGATTGATTGTCAAAGAGTTTTACCCCAATCAACGAGTACTATTTAAAAAATCTTATGCGACATAAAAACATAATGACCCATTTGTAAACTGGGAAACAAATGACAAAAATATGATCAAGTTAACTAAACTTTGCTAAACGACATAAAATTGATTCTGGACCTTCAAATAAACTAAATGACAAAAATGTACAAAAAAAAAATTAATCTCCTTGAAAGATTGAAAGATTTAATCCCGACAAACGTTAAGAGTTCAAAATAAATCAGTCAACCCTTTTTTTTTACTATACATACTTCTCTGTTATTGGATTTAAGACCTTCTCGACATTGGCCTTCCTTTAGCTTTTCTTATGAGATATGATATAAGTCTCCTAGCATTCCTTCCCAAGACAGACATATTCACATCTTTGAAATGTAGTATAAGATCTCCTTAAATGGATTATGGCATCTACTTATCCTTAACTATTAGAAATAAAGACCTTCCTAATAAGGAGCTTTGGTTTTTCTGTAGTTATTCCTTTGAGATAAGATGTAAGTCGTATAGAACTCCTTCTCAAAATTGACAGATGTTAAGGACAGACGTTAACATTTGACATCTCTCGGTTGTAGCATAAGACCTCCTTAAATGGATTATGACACCTACTTATCCCTAACTATTGGAAATAAAGACCTTCCTGATAAGGATCTCTGGTTTTCCAGTAGTTATTCCTTTAAGATAGGATGAAAGTTGTATGACATTCCTTCTCAAAACCGATAGACATTGACATTTGACATCTCTAGGTGGTAGTATAAGACGTCCTTATGGCATCTACTCTCCTACTATTAGAAACAAAGACCTTCTTGATAAGGAGCTTAGGTTTTCCAGTAGTTATTTTTATGAGATAGGATGTAAGTCGTATAACAATCCTTCTGAAAACTGACAGACATTGTAGTATAAGACCTCCTTAAATGAATTATGGCATCTAATTATCCCTAACTATTAGAAATAAAGACTATTCTATTAAGGAGCTTTGGTTTTCCCGTAGTTATTTCTTTGAGATAGGATGTAATTCGTATAACATTCCTTCTCAAAATTGACAGACATTGACATTTGACATCTCTAGGTTGTAGTATAAGACCTCCTTAATTGGATTATGACATCTACTTATCCCTAACTGTTGCTTTCTTGATAAGGAGCTCTGGCTTTCCAGTAGTTATTACTTTGAGATAAGATGTAAGTCGTATAGTATTCCTTCTCAAAATCGATAGACATTGACATTTGACAACTCTAGTTTGTAGTATAAGACCTCCTTAAATGGATTATGATATATACTTATCCTTAACAATTTGAATTAAAGACCTTCCTAATAAGGAGTTTTGGTTTTCCATTAGTTATTCCTTTGAGACAGGATGTAAGTCCTATACCATTCCTTCTCAAAATTGACAGACATTGATATTTGACATCTCTAGGTTGTAGTGTAAGACCTCCTTAATTGGATTATGACATCTAATTATCCCTAACTTTTGGAAATAAAGTCCTTCCTGATAAGGAGCTTTGGTTTTCTAAAATTTATTCCTTTAAGATCAGATGTAAGTTGTATAACATTCCTTCTCAAAATTGACATATCGACATCTGGCATTTCCAAGAGATGGTATGGTATCCATTCTCTCCTTAGCTTTACAACACATGATATTCCATTAGCTCTTTCTTTTAGATTGGATATAAGTTGTATAGCATTCCTTTTCAAAATTGACGTATCGACATCTGACATTTCCGAGAGATGGGATGGTATCCATTCTCTCCCTAGCTATTAGAAACATGATATTTCTTTAGCACTTTCTTTGAGATAGGATGTATGTTGTATAACATGCCTTCTTAAAATCGACATATGGACATTTGAGATTTCCAAGGAATGGTATGGCATCCATTCTCTCCAGAGCTATAGGAAACATGGTGTTCATTAAGCTCTCTCTTTGAGATAGGATGTAAGTCGTATAATATTCCTTCTCAAAATCGACATATCGACATCTGACATTTCCAAGGAATGGTATGGTATCCATTCTCTTCCTAGCTATAGAAAACATGGTGTTCCTTTTGCTCTCTCTTTGAGATAGAATATAATTCGTATAACATTCCTTCTCAAAATTGACATATCGACATCTGGCATTTCCAAGAGATGGTATGGTATCCATTCTCTCCTTAGCTTTACAACACATGATATTCCATTAGCTCTTTCTTTTAGATTGGATATAAGTTGTATAGCATTCCTTTTCAAAATTGACGTATCGACATCTGACATTTCCGAGAGATGGGATGGTATCCATTCTCTCCCTAGCTATTAGAAACATGATATTTCTTTAGCACTTTCTTTGAGATAGGATGTATGTTGTATAACATGCCTTCTTAAAATCGACATATGGACATTTGAGATTTCCAAGGAATGGTATGGCATCCATTCTCTCCAGAGCTATAGGAAACATGGTGTTCCTTTAGCTCTCTCTTTGAGATAAGATGTAAGTCGTATAGCATTCCTTCTCAAAATGGACAAATCGACATTTGACATTTCCAAGAGATGGTATGGTATCCATTCTCTCCCTAGCTATAGGAAAAATGATATTCCTTTAGCTCTATATTTGAGATAGGGTATAAGTTGTATAACATTCCTTCTCAAAATCGACACATAGACA
>NW_018224138.1:0-320 GCF_001263595.1 Phalaenopsis equestris
TTCTAGAAATATTGCCTACTCTTTGACATCTGCCAAAAGTTTTGATATAAGTATTAACATCTCTAAAATTGTAGGCTAATAAATTCCAGATTGTAGAATTTTGTATAATATTTTATCAACACCAAAATGTCCCCCAAAATAAAAATTATGACATTTTTGGATAATTTCATAAGTTTCTTCTAATGGTACACTTCTTCGAATGATCAGATCCTTTCCTTATTTATATATATATGGGACATCCCAAAAATAAGTCTTAGCTTCAGAAAAAATTTCCTCATTTGTTTCTATGTCATTTCATAGGGTTTAAGATCATTAACAAT
>NW_018224139.1:0-692 GCF_001263595.1 Phalaenopsis equestris
TAGGCGTTTGGCTCTATGCCCTCCCCATTAAGTGGAAGATGTGCATATTGAGTTATTCTTATGCCCTTCGAGGCATTTTCTTTGTGCCCTCCCCCTTAAAAGGGGAGTCGTGCACATCGAGTTGTCTTTGTTGCCGTGACTCGTGTTGTGCCCGCTTCTTTTGCAAAAATGGGGTGGTGCTCGATAGTGACGTGGCATAGCACCTGACGGTCTTTTCCAGACTCGTACCTCTGTATTTTCACTGATCTCTCTGCCATAGGTAGATGAGTATTTTACTAGCAGTAGGTTTGTCACTACTGTCGCCGGTATGACTTCAGTCCCGATTCTCTATTTTTGTTCCTATTCCCCTGAGGTTCCACCTGTCCCTTGATTAGGCAGGAAGTCCAGGAGGACTAGGAATAGATTGCTGCAAATTTAGTAGCATGTTCTGTTTTATTTTGTTGCAGGTTTCTATACGTCTTTTGATTCCAGTTTAGGAGGTGCCTTTGGCCCCCGAATTGTGAGTCGTTTTGCTACTGTCCCTAGTTGTGTGGATTACATCCCCACCAGATGCTTGTTGCGTGCCCTCCTTTAAAAAGGAGGAGTTGTGCATATGAAACTCTTTTTGTTAGAGTAGCTCGTATCGGTGCTACTTTTCCTAAGGAAGAGGCAAGTACTAGATGGCGATGCGTTACAACGCTCTTTCTTATTTT
>NW_018224140.1:0-263 GCF_001263595.1 Phalaenopsis equestris
AGGAAAGGAGGCGCGGCCAGGAAATTTTGAAAGCCTGACAGCCTCAACAATCCCGCCAACAATCATACCTATCGGCACTATTTTTGGTGTAGAGTTTGCCCGTAAGAAGCTGTCGGTCATCGGAATTGAAATCCCGTTGCCCGCTTTGGAATGACATTTTTTTTAAAAAAAATTTAGTTTTGAAAAAGATGAAGTTAAACTGACCCCATAATTTTCATAATTTAGATGAAAGAGCGCTTTACCTCAAATCATGTATCTATCCC
>NW_018224140.1:812-1088 GCF_001263595.1 Phalaenopsis equestris
TTAGGGCTTAGATTGTACAACAGAATTGTACAAATGCCTAAAAGATGTGTTTGAGGATTTATATTGCACTAGGCAAACGACCTCGAGTTCTTATGGCTTTGTTGTTTAAAGCTAAGGAAGGATGTGTTGTTGTAGATACTCTTGCTGTTGAAGATGGCCGGGCTGCCCATCATGTAAGCTCCAAGCTTCTCGTTGTAGCAGAGTTCAAGTTTTCTAGGTCATTTGGTTATACTTGGTTATAAGATAACCCTATGGTTAAAGTTCTTTAAATTTTAT
>NW_018224141.1:0-5074 GCF_001263595.1 Phalaenopsis equestris
CAGTTGTTTATAGAGGATGGATCAGTATGTAGGTATTGACCCCAAGATGGGAATTGAAATTTGGCTGTCATTCCTAAAAAGAAGGGTCAGAATTTTGGTACCAAACTTGAAAGGAGGGAATTAAAATTTAGGGACTGATTCCAAAATGAGAATTAAAATTTAGGTATCAATCTCAAAAAGAGAGTTGGAAGTTAGGGACCGATCTCGAAAAGAGGAAATCAGAAATTACGGACTAATTATGAGATGAGATTCAAAATTTAATTATTAATCTCAGAAAGAGAATCGGAAGTTAGAGACCGATCTCAAAGAGAGGGAATCAGAAGTAGGGACTGATTCCAAAATGAGAATTGAAATTTAAGGTTCAATCTCAAAAAGAGGATTGGAAGTTAGGGACCGATCTCAAAAAGAGGAAATCAAAACTTAGGGACAGGAAATAAGAATTGTAATTTAGGTATTGATCTTAGAAAGCAGATCGGAAGTTAGGGACTGACCTCAAAAGGATAGAATAAGAAGTTAAGTACTGATTCCAATTGAGATTTGAAATTTAAGGATCAATCTCAGAAAGAGAATCAAAAGTTAGGGACCAACCTTGAAAGGTGGGGATCAGAAGTTAGGGACTAATTTCAAAATAAGAATTGAAATTTCAGGATCAATCTCAAATAGAGAATAAGAAGTTAGGGACTGATCTCGAAAGGAGGGAATCAGAAGTTAGGTACTGATTCTGAAATGAGAATTAAAATTTATGGATCAATCTCAAAAAGAGAATCAGAAGTTACGGACCGATCTTGAAAGGTGGGAATTAGAAGTTAGGGACTGATTCAGAAATGAGAATTAAAATTTAGGTATCAATCTCAGAAAGAGAATCAAAGGTTAGAGACTGATCTCAAAAGGAGGAAATCAGAAGTTAAGGACTGATTCCAAAATGAGAATTAAAATTTAGGTATCAATCTTAGAAAGAGGATCGAAAGTTAGGGACTGATCTCAAAGGGAGAGAATCTGAAGTTAAGGACTGATTCCAAAATGAGAATTAAAATTTAAGGATCAAATCTCAAAAAGAGAATGGGAAGTTAGGGACCGACCTCGAAAGGAAGGAATCATAAGTTAGGTAGTGATTCTAAAATGAGAATTAAAATTTAGGTATCAATGTCAGAAAAAGAATTGAAAGTTAGGGACCGACCTCAAAAGGAAGGAATCAGAAGTTAGGGACTGATTATGAAATGAGAATTGAAATTTAGGTATCAATCTCAGAAAGAGAATCAAAAGTTAGAGACCAACCTCAAATAGAAGGAATCAGAAGTTAGGGACTGATTCTGAAATGAGAATTGAAATTTAGGGATCAATCTCAGAAACAGAATCAGAAGTTAGGGACCAACCTCAAAAGGAAGGAATCAGAAGTTAGGGACTAACTCTGAAATGAGAATTAAAATTTATGTATCAATCTCAAAAAGAGAATCAGAAGTTAGGGACCGATCTCAAAAAGTGGAAATCATAAGTTAGGCAGTGATTCCAAAATGAGAATTGAAATGTTGGGATCAATCTCAGAAAGTGAATCGGATGTTAGAGACTGACCTCAAAATGAAGGAATCAGAAGTTAGGGACTGATTCTGAAATGAGAATTGAAATTTAGGAAACAATCTCAGAAAGAGAATCAAAAGTTAGGGGCCGGCCTCAGAAGGAAGGAATTAGGAGTTAGGGACTGATTTTGAAATGAGAATTAAAATTTACAAAGATTTTGTGGTGTTGAACCCATAGATATGTGTCATGTGAAAAGGCTGACATTGATGAGGAAGATATGTGAAATTTTGTAAGATTTAGTGCAGGCAAGGATGGTCATGCTGCGCGAGCAAAGAGTAGGGGACCTCAAAAGCGAGAGAACCAACTCAATAAATTTATTTTCTTTTTTCCCTTTTTCTTTTCATCACATTTAATGTTCAAAATATGTTTTCCAAAATTTAATTTTGGTTGGGTGATTGATTTTTAAAAGATTTTTTTATTTTAACTTTATTATTAAGTTTTCATTGTTTTGTTCTTTGTTCTTGGTAGTTCGGAACCAATGTATTGCTCTGTGGCTTTTATCCATCGCACAAAAGGGAAATTGAACAAATAGACAAAATTTTTAAAAAAGATTTCATTAATCTGCTTCATCAGGTGTTACAGATTGTGTATAGGCCAAAGCCTCAAAAGGTACAATATGTTGAATTCATCAAAGTATATTTGAAAATATCTCATTTTGGGTACATAACGCAGGCTGAGCATATCTGATACATATATCATCATATTTTTTGTTTAAAAAATGTAGTACTAATGTAATACTAAAAGGTGTACTTTGAATGTCCATCTCTGGTGGGGTGAGCTCCTGATCGAAAATTTTTAAAAAAGATTTCATTAATCTGCTTCATCAGGTGTTACAGATTGTGTATAGGCCAAAGCCTCAAAAGGTACAATATGTTGAATTCATCAAAGTATATTTGAAAATATCTCATTTTGGGTACATAACGCAGGCTGAGCATATCTGATACATATATCATCATATTTTTTGTTTAAAAAATGTAGTACTAAAAGGTGTACTCTTAATGTCCATCTCTGGTGGGGTGAGCTCCTGATCGAGCTGACCTACTAAACCACGCTCCAGGATAAGAGTTCCCTTTACATGTTTTTAGTGGTGCAACCCTCTCATAGCTCGTATGGTAGTAGTTCTTCCAACTCCGGATCTGGTTGAAATCCATATGGCATTTTGCTGTCATCCATCCTTCAAAAAGTTATAGACACCCTACGGTGTCGTACCTCTGGAATGCAATGTTTAGTTATGTCTGCTCCGTTTCCTTTAAGAACCAGCACTGAACCAACTGGTAGCGGAATCTCTACAGATCCTCTGAATTCTCCACGGCCAATGATATCAATTTCTTTTCCAAATAGAATATTACTTTTGCTTATGAAAGAGACCATACAGAAAGGTCTCACAAAATCGTGATGGTCAATATGCAGGGGTATGCAGTCACCTTCATCATATACATTGATGAAACAGCTGTTGGGAATATAGTCGACTAGAAGTATGTTCCATCGGACCATTTTCTTAATCGTCCATTTTATCATGGGAGGTAGTGGGTCCATCTGATCGTATCTCAAAATCCTTGAGGGATTTCTCTTTCTATCTTGGGTGAAATTGTAACAACAGCCACATTGTATGGTGATCCTTCCCTTTCCCCGCATCTATTTCCATGGCTCAGAATAAGTTATTTCCATCATAATGCCTACTCGACCTCTGTCTCTTAAATAATAAATAAAATCAAGAATACTTCTTTCGTCGCTTTCGGAGAAGACCCTGGTGCATAGCTTCAAGCCTTCTAGTATATTGATAAATTTTCCTTGAACTTCTTCATAGAATTCAAATTCCCTTTTGTTTACTTTACTCATCTTGTAGTATTCAGCCGTGGAGACGATCAGCAGCTATCGAGGATAATCCCTCATTTCAGTATCAGCGAGAATCCAAGCTGGTGTTGTCTCTATCTGTAGCGGAGCATATGACTCTATATCCAACGGGATATACGACTCTGTATCCAATGGGATATACGGTTCCCCCATTTGGTGATCAGCGGTCTAAAATTCATCGTCAATGGACACATACTCCTCCAAAGTACTGTAGCGCTCCAAGTGTAGGACGTTGCAGTCCGGGCACTCCAAAGATGCCCCTATAGTTGGTGTACGTGTAGGTATCTCAGCGTTGCATGTCGAGCAACCCGTACAAAGAACATCTAAAACTCGTGGTATCTCCAGCTTCATAGTGAATCTGGACTCATCATCTGTATCATGTAAACTAGAAGAGTTCTCTCTCATGTTTGGATCATAGATATTCCCCTCAAGGATAGGGGTGAGCAAATTTTCTGCCTCCTTTTGGCGTCTTCTTTCTTCTTGGCGTCTTCTTTCTTCACGTAATTCACGTAAGAATGCCCTGCGCTTTCGGTGGTTGGCGTTTCTGCGCTGAGTTCTCCGCAATGGTGCATCTGGTGGTCTTTCATCATTGGCAGTGACCAGGCCCCTAGCTGGTGTTGCTATCATGGACGGCAGGCGCTAGTCCCCTCCATTGGGTCATGTTGTATTATCTCATTTTCCTTCTTTAGTGAGGAATTAACTCTTGTGCTTAACCTTAGTAGCGATGGTAGCCTTTCTTTTTCTTTGAGACTAACCAGATCCATCAGAGGACCCTCATAGTCCATGTCGACATGACAGAAGTCCATGTTGAAGTCTATGGTACTACCTTGCAATGCCCTTTCCTTATTAAGTGCGAGGTTCCAACCATCTTTGAAAGCAAAGATCAGCCTCTAGCCTGACATATTTTTTTCTACAGATGACAGGAAAAACATCAGTGAGCTGAAAACTAGCAGGAACAAGAATTAAATAAAGTGTTTATTAAGGAAAATTTTAGTTTATGTTGGTGATAAAATTGTTCATTTATCTATGTATTTTGTTTAATTTAGTAGAATATCAATTTTAAAAGTAGAAAAGAGAAAAAATTGGAATATGTAACTTCAAAAGTTTTCATTTTATTAAGGTTAATTTTCTTACAAAATTTGAACCCGGTCACAGACGTTTGGCCAAATAAATAAACCTAGAATGATCAAAATTTCAAAATTTTAAGCCAAGCAATGTCAAGTTGCGTAATATGTCTTCAGGTATCGTCCATTGATTGACAGCATAGGTCTTTCACCCCGGAAATCTATTAGCTGGTAGGCTCCTTCTGTGTAGACCTTTTCCACGACAAATGATCCCTCCCATGTTGGCTCAAGTTTTCCACCTATCTTGCGACGTGCAAGAATAGGCATTTTGAGCATAAGTACGAGATCACCAATTTTGAATGTCCTCGGGCGGACCAATTTGTTGTGAGCTTCTACCATCTTCACTTGATAAAGCTCCAAATGTTGTTGTGCTTCTAGTAATTTTTCTTAAAGACTCTCTATTTCCTCGAGTCTAAGTTTTGTACTTTCTTCTATTGTCAATTTATTAGAAATAACGACTCTGAGAGACAGTGTATGAACTTCTAATAGTAGTAAGATCTTGGACCCGTACACGAGCATGT
>NW_018224142.1:0-908 GCF_001263595.1 Phalaenopsis equestris
TTCTTGATCGTTAAATCTCATAATTAATTCTCCCTTTTGAGCATATATCATAGCTTTTCCAGTAGCTAAAAAAGGTCTCCCTAGAATTATAGGTATTTCCTTATCTTCCTCCATATCTAAAACAATAAAATCCACACGAAAGATAAATTTATCAACTTTTACTAACACATCTTCTATAACTCCCTTAGGATAAGTAACTGAACGATACACAAACTAAAGAGTTACAAAAGTAGGTGAGACTTCTCCTAATCTTAATCTTTTGAAAATTGATAGAGGCATAAGATTAATGTTGGCTCCCAAATCACATAAAGCTCTTCCATTAAATCAATCTTTCTCCGATAGCACATGGAATAGTGAAGCTACCTGGATTTTTTAATTTTTCAGGAAGCTTTTTCTAAATAATTGCATTACACTCTTTGTTGAGTGCAGCAGTCTCATTATCAATGAACTTCCTTTTCTTGTTCAAAATATCTTTCATAAACTTCACATAATTGGGCATTTCCTCTAACGCTTCTTTGAAGTGAATATTTACCATTAATTTCTTAAGAATTTCTATAAACTTGGAAAATTGTTTATCCTTTTGGTGTTGCTTCAATCTTTGAGGAAACGGTGGTGGAGGTTTCTTCACAGTAATTTTCATTGGTGTAAGTGGATATTCTAAATCTGGGTATTCATGATCCTTTTCTTTTTCTATATTCACTTTCTCTTTTTTAGTTTTCGTTTCTTTCTATACTCTTATTTTCAATTCTTGTCTACTTCGTAATTGTATTTCTTTTATATGTTCTTTTCCTTGATCTTTAGGATTTAATTCCACAGTACTAGGAAAAGTTCCCAATGTTCGATTACTAAGCGCACTACCGATATTCCCCAATCAGTTTTCAATATTCTTGATAGTAGTTCCTTGATTT
>NW_018224143.1:0-362 GCF_001263595.1 Phalaenopsis equestris
ATTGCTTGTCTTGTGGTTTTTCTATTTTAATTACTAAGCATGACAATCTCAACTCCGATTTGGTTTTTCGGTTTAGAGTTTGTGAACCATTCTATATTTGCAGATGTTATGGAGATTTATTTTCTATTCATGCTCTTGTTCTTTGGACTCATTTCCCCTTGCGACATCATGAGTTATGGGCTTTTAAAGAAGCTTTGCATCGTTCATATTTCAGCTACATGATTTGTGTTTGGGGTTTCGGACAAGGTGGGGTAGGTCCCCAACTGTTTAGCTTTTTTATCATTTACCTCGGCCTGAAGCTCTACCTTTTTATGGCTCATCGATTTATCACTTTGATGCTCTTTTGGCGTGGAGGGTCTCCT
>NW_018224143.1:624-3497 GCF_001263595.1 Phalaenopsis equestris
TATATATATATATATATACGGGTTTTCGATTCCGGCAGCCAACAGCTTCCAACGGTCAACTCCTTAACTAAAAAGTGTCGACAGCTTCTGGCGACTCCACTGGAGACAAGCTTCTCTCTCCATTTAAATTAGAGAATATTATCTTCATACATCGTTAATGTGTTCATATCTCTCATGAACTAAACATGCTTTACCCATTTCTGTCTTGGGAAAGTACAGTCAACTCTTTGGACTTCAGGACCATCTGTTCAACCACCTTTTATTAGAGAGGTTCAGGAGGTCATTAAGGAAGTTTTAATCTTCATGTGGGTTTGGAACTCAATAAGCTGTGTTGGTGGATTAGTTCCACCTAGGCATTGTACGCTGATAAGTTGGTCTCGTACTGGGTCCTAAACACTTCACATCTCCTTTTCAAGTCTGATTTGCTATTTTACAAATTAAATTGAATTGTGTCGTGTGCACATGCTCTTTAATTCTCCTTATATTAATTAAATTTTTCTACTTTCAAATTGTTTTTACTTAAACTTTAAAATCCCCACAAAATAAAAATAAAACTAACCCGGTCTACAGATCGACCTCTGTTAATTTTTAGTGCTTGCACTAGGATTACGAGATATTGGCCAAATAGCTAACCTCAGAGCTTTTTCTTTTAAAGTTGTTGCAATGGCGTGCCCAATGCTAACTTTTTATGGTGACCTGCCAACGAGCCGCAATGCCCGCAATGTTGTTCCCACCATCGAATTTAGAGCCTAATTTGAAGATCTCGAGGTCATCCTCAGGAAAGCTCGATTCATCGTGTTGAAAGTCACCGCTTTAGAGGCTTAGGAGCCGTCTACTGAGTTTAACCTGGACTGCCTTCAAGACTTTCTTTCTTATAAGAAGGTCAAAACTACTGTCGTCACGACACTTACCGAGCTTGTTGTTCCCGTTGCTACTAAAGGGAAAATAAGTTATGATCAGTGAAGACCCGACTGAAGGATTAGTTGTCCCACCTTCAGTATTTGAAATTGGATCAAGTTCGAAGACTGCCCCGTTAACCCGAACCCAAAAGAGAAACAACAACAAGAGGGTCTGGAGGGCTCCTAAAGCCCAGACTCTTAAAGAGCTACTTGTTGATGAAGATCCTCACCAGGATGAGTAAGGATTACAGGAGACATATCCACTTATGCGAGGGAGTAGGTTCCATCCTTTAATGGATACCAACGGGTACGAAAGTATCAAAAAAATTACCACTACGTTACTGTCACTTCAAGGACATAGTGTGGAGAGGAAGAAGTCTGCTCCTATTACCCGAGTCAGTTCAGTTTTCAAGAGGGTAGCTACAAAAAGATGGTTGTTCAGTTAGTGAACTACTTAAACGAGTGGGACATGCAGTTTCTCCTCACATGAAGAAAGAAATCTTAAAGGACGTCAAATCTACCAAATGATCTTGAAAGTCAACTGAAAATCTACCTGCTCACATTCTTTTATGGTTCTGCTTAGAAAGCAGGTTTAAACCGCTATTGTCACCACCGATTCCACCGCTACTAAGACCACAGATTTTTGACCAGTTAAGTCACATCAGGGTCCAAGAATTCTACCGATCACCCACTACAATGATGTTCCTAAATTTACAAAGAAAAAGATGAAGATACTACTCAGTACTGTATTTGGTCTGCACCATGGGGTGCATACTTTTCCTCGAGATACCAATGTTCCTACCGAGACACTCGGTCTCAAGATATCACCGTCAAAGAAAAAGGTGTGGATACTGATACACCTAAAATATATAGTATTTTTAGACACATTTTTAAACTTATTTTTGTGATATTTCGCTTTAATGGAAGGTATTTTCGTATTTTTCTTGTAGATACAGGTAAAAAAGTGAAAAATGCTTATAGGAGTGAAAAAAGATCAAATTTGGAGCAAAAAGAAGAAAAATGTGCAAAAGAGTTTTGGCGCCTAAGCGCCAGATCTGGAGCTTGAGCGCCGGTTAAACAAAGAAGGCCGCTAAACAGAGAAGGCCGCACTTAAGCATCAGAGGCCCCGCGCTTAAGCTCCAGAGGCAGTTATGTGACGGTTTACTTCATTTTGCCAAATTTTGAAGGGATATTTGAGGCACCCATTGGCTAAAGAGGGTTGTTATGTCCACTAGAGATGAAAATATGGTTAAAAAACTTGTGAAAGAAGGCATCCTTTGGAGAATACATCGAATTAGAAAACATTTTGAAGAGTTATCAAGGCAGCTCGTGGAGATTTATAAAAGAAACTAAAAGTATTGAAAAATTTTGTAAGTTCTTAAATTAGGGAGTTAGTTGGAAAGATTTTTAGGCACCACGTTATTTACTTCATCCTTTTTTTTATTGTATTTTGAGTGATTGTAAAAGAGAAGAGATTCAAGGGAACTTCAAGGGAACTCTAGAGTGAGAGCTAGTATCTTCCCTACCTAGCTGGTCTTCAGAACTATTCAAACTTTAAATTAGATAATGTTCTTTATAGCATCTCTAATAAGGGTAAAAAATATTATTGCACTTACCATTTGCATACTTCCATAACCAAATTCCTATACTTATTACTGATTCATGATAAGAAGAAAGGTATTTCCATATTTAGTGCTTTTCTCCTACAAATACTCCAGTTATCTTTTTAAATTGTTATTGTTTTTATTAAAATATCAAAAATACCAAAAATATTTTAATTTTCTTTACTGCGAAAACATCTTTAGTTTAAATATTTGTCTTTTTAAAAATAAAAAGTTTTCAAAAAAGTGCATATTGCATATCTTCCTTGTGGGTTTGATATTCAGATCTTAATAAAAAACTCTTATATTACTTGATAATGATACTTATACTAGCGTAGTATCCCTATATATATATATATATATACGAGAAGAC
>NW_018224143.1:3693-5317 GCF_001263595.1 Phalaenopsis equestris
AAACAACAAAAAAAGGGAGCTATCTGATATAAGGAAGAGGCAGCAAATCACTGGATAAAAGGAAATCCAATGGGGGAGGGATCCTTCTGCTCACCACAGATTCTTTAGTATAGAGACCTCTTCTAGCCAGCCAATTGGAGGGTCTATTTCCTTCTCTGTAGATATGGGAGAACTTTATAGGGTAGGTCTTCAGCAATTGATGAATCCCAGAAATCCAGCTGATTAAGTTCCATAGAGTGTCATAGGAGCCCTTGATAATGTTAATAAGCATCAGAGTCAGATTCAACCCATAACTAGTTGAAGTGGCAAGATCTGGCTAAGTTGAGGGCCCAAGAAATAGCTTGACATTCAGCTTCAAGGGGATCCAAAGCTTTAATAGGAGATTAAAAAAACAAGATGCACCTCCCCTCACAATTCCTGAAGACACCACCAATACCAGCAAACTGAGATTTATAGCTACCATCAGTGTTAACTTTTGTCCATCTATACTTTGGAAGACACCAGCAAATTTTCAAAACTTTGGAATTGGAGGATTAAAAGATGGGCTCAGCTCCAACACAGCTTCAAAATTTTTAAATTTAATCAGTTTTTGTATAAAGGCAATACAGTCTAGACCCACCTTCATTGGCTCCAAAGGAGAAGCTTCATACTTCAAATGGTTTCTAGCCATCCAAACAAACCAAGCCACAATGTTGGGGATGTCTTGAAGATTGATTCCCCTCCAATCTGACCAGCAATTATAGAATACCTTCCAAGTTAGATTCATAGTTGGGACATTCAGCTTTCCATTCACAATAGACCAAACTTCCTGTACCCAGGGGCAGGCAAAAAATAGGTGGGCAATTGTTTCCTCATTAGTAAGGCAGAAAATGCATCTAAAGGGTCCTTTTAGACCCTTCAATTTCAATATATCATCAGTGGGAATCAGTTTTAAGAAGTATCTCCATATAAAAAATGACATGGAGGGAGTGATAAATTTATTCCAAATTGTTTGACCCCAATCCACCACCTGTTGAGGAGGCTGAGAAGGTAGTAAATTCTTTTTGATAGCAATTCTGTCCTTTTACTCAGGTTTAACAGAGAGTTTCAGAGGGATGCAAAAAGGAAGAATAGGAGCAATATTCCACTTATCAAGTTCCCAAAGGTCCATCACATTCTTTGAAGAGGCTGGAGCATTTTGATCATTTAGAAAGCTGCTTTCCAAAAACCAATTATCCCACCAGATGTTTACCAATCCCTCACCAATCTCCCAGACATACATTTGTTTAGCTTCCTCCCTAATCTGTACATCTTTTTCCAAATGGGGGGATCCCCCAAACCCATAGATAATTGGGTAGGGTGTTGATGATTGTAATATTTTCCCAATGCCATATTGGAATAGTATTGCATATTGATTGCATTCAACATATGTTCATTTGCAGACTGAAGATCCATTTCAGACCCTATGCCAGAGGACATGAGCTATTCTAATTGTAATACCTTCTGTTCAGCCTCAAGGACTTTATTATCTATGTTCTCAACCACCTCCTGATTCCAATTAGAATGATATTTGCTAACTTTTTTATGTAAAAGCCAAAGTTTTATACCAGGAATGTGATGATGAACATCAGTCCAAGCCATTGAT
>NW_018224143.1:8683-9936 GCF_001263595.1 Phalaenopsis equestris
AAGACTTAGGTTATTTCCTTTCTCATTGAGAGATGAAGCTAATATTTGGTTGAGTTCATTAGCACCTGGATCTATTAGAATTTGGGGTGATTTAGCACAAAATTGTTTTGTTAAATATTTCTACCATAAAAAACTTTGAAGCTTAGAAATGATATTACATCTTTTAATAAGTTTGAAAGGGAATCTATTTTTGAAGCATGGGAAAGATTTAAAGAACTCTTAAGAAAGTTTCCACACCATGCTATACTAGATTGGCTAATGATTCAAACTTTTTATAATGGATTGGTTGGATCACTTAGATCAATTATCGATGCCGCTGCTGGTGGTTCATTGATGTTAAAACCATTTCATGACGCCTATACTTTAATTGAAGAATTGGCTACTAATAATTTTTAATGGCCTTCTAAGAGGTTGAATTGTAAGAAAGTAGGCAATATTCAAGAATCTCGTGCATTTACTATGTTAGCAAATCAAGTTGCTGCAATTTTAAGGAAGTTAGACCAATTTGGAATGAATTTTTCTCAACTAATTTCCATGATTGAAGATAATTAATTAGGCAAAGAGATAGATTCTCAAGCATCATTAGAAACTTTAAATGCCATAAATAAAAAGCAGAATAACCCATATTCAAATTATTATACTCCAGGTTGGATGAACCAGCCAATCTTTAACTGGAATAACAATTTAAGTGGTATTAGTCAACAATGGGGGAACAATCAAAGAAACCCATTGGTAAACGGGAACAACCAAGGGAGTAATAATTATAAATAAACTTATCCTCCAGGATTCAACAGTAATACACAATTTAAGGAGAAGAAGTTATCTATATACAATTAGAAATTTTGAGAATCAACTTGGGAAAATCAAAATTTTATTAAGTAATATATCCCAAGGAACACTTCCTATTAATACTAAATCAAATTGAAAAGACAAGAATAAAGAGCAAGTAAAAGACGTTCAACTTAGAAGTGGAAGAGAGTCGAAAGGTAGGGTTCAAAAAGAATTTGAAGTAGAGAGAGAAGAAATTGAATAATCAAAAGAGGACACTACAAAAAATTCTGAGAGGCCTATTTCTCCATTAAAACTTGATTTGGTAAAAGCACCATCTCCATTTCCTTAGAGACTTTCTCAGCAGAAGTTGGATAAGCAATTTTCAAAATTTCTAGAAATATTTAACATAGAAATATTGAGGAAAGTAATGATAAACATTCCATTTACGGAAGCCTTAGAACAAATGTCAAGCTATGTAAAGT
>NW_018224144.1:0-551 GCF_001263595.1 Phalaenopsis equestris
TAAAGACCAACATGTAGAGGGCCTGAAAATGAGTTTTTATAGGCTCAAACAGCCTTAGGTAAACCCTTTGTGACTCGATTACTCGCAAACGCTGCATTTCACGCACTCACTGCACCCCACATGACTTTGATTTGATTTGACTTGAACACCGATGAGTTTGTCCGGACGGCCTCGGATGACGAAACGGACCGCGCCGACGCGTTCGGGACGTCGACTTTAGCTAAGAAGGACACCCATATTGCCGGGGTTACGCGCGCACACAGTTTGCACGAAAATCGATGCATTTTTTTTCTCCTTTAGCGGGATGCGGGCCAATCCTTCACTTATATAATTTTGAATTTTGAATTTCAAAATTTAGAGTTATTATTTAATTCATCGTTAAGCTTTTCCTATTAAATTGCTACCGTTTACGAAAGCTAATTAATTCCCCGCCAATCCTTCAGGTAAAAGGCTCGCTCTAAATTTTGGATATAGCTTCTTCTCGACGAAAAAATATTACATCAGTACTACGCACGTAGAGTAACGTGCGGAACCAATGTAAACACGACACA
>NW_018224144.1:725-1181 GCF_001263595.1 Phalaenopsis equestris
GAATGAATAACACATGAATAACACACAATAACACAAGAATAACACGGGAGAGAATATTCTCCGTGTTACTGCGCCGTTTTTTTCTCTGTCGGAAATATTTCCCGTGTTATTCAAGTGTTATTGTGTGTTATTCATGTGTTATTGTATCATGAGAATATTCCTGGGGTTATAATAACACAATAACACATTAATAACACATAAATAACACGCAATAACACATGAATAACGCGCAATAACACAGGAGGGAATATTCCCCGTGTTACTGCGCCGTTTTTTTTGCTCTGCCGCGCGAGATGTCGTGGCGTGATTTGATTGGCTACGCACTTTATTTTTAAGTTAATATTTTTTCCTTCTCGACAGAGCAGGCCGGATTTTGAAAAACCCTTCTTCTACTCGTGCTCGTCCATTTTACTCTCCACCAAAAACACCTGCTCCCCGCTCCTCTGCTCCTCTGCT
>NW_018224145.1:0-448 GCF_001263595.1 Phalaenopsis equestris
CGACCTCCGATGACGAAATGAACTGCGCCAACCTATTCGGGGCATCAATTTTAGCTTGGAAAAGACACTCATATTGTCATAATTCCGCAAAAACAAATTGCGTGCAAATCGATAAATTCGTTAAAACGACCTCCGATGACGAAACGGGCCCGTCAACACGTCCAGAACATCAGAATTATCTAAAAAGGACATTCATTTTGCTATAATTTGAAGCACAAAAAAATGCACGAATCAAATTTTATTTTTGAAATATTAAATATTTTATATTAATATAATAATATTTATAACCCCACTTAAACCCTTCTACCCAGTCACGGTTCGATCGAAGTCTGCTCGCCCCCTAGTGCCCTAGCTCACGCGATCGGCCGCACCTAAGCCGACCGATCAAAGCCATGGCCGCCAAGCCGGTCTTCCTCTCCCGCATCTCCTCGGTCACATGCGGCATTCC
>NW_018224145.1:463-2450 GCF_001263595.1 Phalaenopsis equestris
ATTCCTCTTCCCTCACACGCAGCATTCCGCTATCATTCGACCGAGCGGCTTTCCAACGGTGAAACTCCACCTAACCAACTCTTCCTCTGCCCCAGGCTGCATTTCCTCCTCCCTAATTGTATCTTCTCTTCTCCCTTTACCTGATTCGACCACCTGTGAGGTTGGTAGGTGGTTGTTCCCTTTTCATCTCTACCTATAAAAGGCTTCCTAGAGTACTGTTTTGGGTTGTTGAAAAAAAAAAAATTTTAGAAAAGGAGAGGCTGAGTTTTTGTTGTTCGAGACTTTAGAAAGAGAGGTTCTGCCGAAATTTCTTCTTGGTTAGGTTCTCGTGTGTTGGGAGTTTGGAGCATTCGTTGGTTGTTGTTTTTCAAAGCCTTTAGGAAGAGAGGCTCTGCTAAAGTTCTATTTCGGCTAGGTCCTTGTGTGCTGGGCGTTTGGAAGCTTGGTGTCCTTTTTCTGTGTTTCTTTTCGGAAATCTCAAGCAAGGTACTTCTTCCTTCTCTTCTTTGTTCTGTTGCACTACTCGACACATGTTGGAAATATTAAAATAGGGAATGCATACATGATGCTTTGTTTTGTCTTAACTGGTATTTCGTAATGGAATTGATATCAAATATTAAGCCTTTGATACTTTTATTGGAGCTGATTTAGAAGTTCTATGCTGATTAGTTGAAATAACATTTTAGGGAAAGCATGTTTAGATTCATTGTCACATGCAAATCTTCTTCTTGCGATTCTATTATTTCTATATTTGTATGCTGAAAGGTGTAGCCTTCTTTTCTCCTTGCTGAATCAATTTATTGTTAAAGGAAGGATGATTTTTAGGGGAGAGGATCGCTTGCATTTCTTCTCTGCTCGAAATACATGGAAAGTCATGAATATGAACTCTGAAATGATATTTACTCATCTAAAATTCATGTTGGAAATGAAATGCTAATGCTTTTTATTATTGTTATTCCTGTCCAAATAAATGCTGGAAATTCTACCCCATTTTGACTCATTCAATGGACTCGGTCTCGGCTTCTTCTGGATTAAATATATGCTGAAAAATTTTTCTCTATTTTTTTTGTTTAATATTGATGGGCTCGGTTTGGCTCTTTTGGGATTGAACTTAGATGGAAATTTTTCTCTGTTTTTTCCATATGGATGGGCTCGGTTTGGCTCTTTCAGAAGTGAACTTATGCTAGAAAATTTTCTCTGTTTTTCTCATGTGGATGGGCTCAGTTTGGCTCTTTTGGGATTGAACTTATGATGGGCTCGGTTTTGTTGGGTTTAATTTGGCCTTTAATTTTGATGGGCTTGGTTTTGGCTCTTTTGGGTTGAATCCATGCTAGAAATGCTGGTTTGTTTTTCCCCATTTTGTGGGTGCGGTTTTGGCTTAAATTATACTCTTTTCTTTAGCCATTATGTTGGGTTTAATTTGGTTTATGAGAAGGAATTGGTTTGATTCAAAAACTTATCTGTTATGGGCTCTCTTTTGTTGGATTTAGTTGAGCTAAAAATGTATTTTGGTTTGCCCTTGTGTTGGGCTCGGTTTGCCCCTGTGTTGAACTTGGTTTGCCCCCTGTGCTGGGCTCGGTTTGCCCCTTTGGTGGGCATGGTTTGGCTCCTTTTGGGATTGTGTTTTGGCTAGAATTCCTTTCTATTTTAGCCCCTTTGTTGGACCCAGTTTGGTTGGAAGCTCTTCATATAACGTTCCTCTTGAGATTTTATTGGTAATCAAGTTTGTCATCCCAATATTCAAGATTTCAATATCTACTACTATGTTGGAATGTTCGATAAGAGCAAATCAACTCACTATCATGTCTTATGTGAAGAAAATGGTTTCAATCATAATGATCTATAAAAAACTTGTTCATTCACTCTCTTATGTATATTGAAGATAAAATAATGGCAATACCTGCGGTGACTTTCTCTTTCTTGGCCCTACCCGTGAATTTATTCTATGGTGACTTTCTCTTTCTTGGCCCTATCCGTGAGCTTAAAT
>NW_018224146.1:0-2007 GCF_001263595.1 Phalaenopsis equestris
TTAGTAAACATCAATTGATATAATTGTTTTAGATAAGGATGTCCCAAATAACAGTGTAATAACATAATAAGATATTCAGTGAACTAAGATAAATTGCAATTACTCGGTGGAGTGTCCTCGTTCTCCGTATTTTTTTTGGAGAAAATAGAGCCTGCCTACCCGTTTAGCAGTTCCAATCATCCTCCTCGAACGACGATCCTGCAAGACACAAATATCGAAAGAAAAAAGTGCAACACAATCAACATACCCGCTTAGAAGTTCCAATCATCCACCTCGAACGACGATCCTGAAAGGCACAAATATAAAAAAAAAGAGCAATACAATCAACATATGTCAACTTACTAACAGATAAAATGTTACACTTCAGCGAAGGTACATGTAACACAAATTTTAAAGTTAAACCTGTTGTTATAACAGCAGATCCTTTACCAGTAATGGAGCTTTGGGACCCGGATAACAACAGATCCTTTACCAGTAATGGAGCTTTGGGACCCGTCAACAAGTTTAACAGTATCTTTCACGAAGCAAGGATAATAAGTTGAGAACGCTTGAGAGCTTCCAGTCATGTGGCCCGTTGCAATTGAATCAATATCCATGGACTATAATGGGCAAAAGAAGTAAGTGACATCGGTTTGGTACCTTGAAGAACATTGTAGGTCGACAGGCTGGATCCAAGTAGCTTGATTAAGTGCTCTATTTGATTTTTAAGAGAATTTTGGATGATTTCGGATTGTTTTGGGTAGAGGCCAAAAATACGGTTTTGGATTCAAATGCCGCAGCGTGACCTTTGGTAGTGAAAGATTTGTCTAAAGGTTTGGATATGTGTTTTTTGTGAAGCTTCTAACACTTATCATGAGTGTGGTTAGACTTGTGACAATAATCACAAGTGGTTTGATCAACCCGGGGTTGAGAACTATCAGAGACCACGACGGATGCTTTAGCTGACAGAGTAGAAGCACCAAACATGACCAGTCTCCGGCTCTCTTCGCGGCGAATCTCCATGAAAGCTGCATGAGTCGAAGGAAGAGGATCTCGACCAAGTTTGCTAATATCTTTGTTGAGTCCCGCCAGAAATTAGAATATGCGGTTCTTTTCTTACAATTTTCTGAAAGAGAGGTAGGTCGACCGGAGATTCCAAGTGTAGTCAAAATATATATGGCATTCCATCAATAATGCTACTAGGTCATTATAGTATAGAGTCACAGTATAATATTCTTATTTTGCCTCACAAATTTTCTTAGACACCTCATTGAGTTGGCTGAAATTTCCTACATTCGAGTAGGTATCATGTACTGCGTCCAGAGGACATTAGCGGAAGGAAGGAACATATATGATCAACCAATTGAAGGCTCTATGAAGTTGATCAACTACTACATGACCATGAAATTCTCCACTTCTCAAGCTCCAGACGCTGGGTCAGTCTTTGGAGGTTCAAAAATCATACCAGTGAGATAAACATATTTCCTACGACCTTTGATGAACAATGACACAGATTGAGACCATTAGAGAAAGTTAGAGTCGTTCAATTCATGGATTGTGACAAAAAATTTCATGTTGTTTTTTGGTACCTCGGTCTGCATAATTGTGATAAAAAATTTCATGTTGTTTTTTGGTACCTCGGTCTGCAGAGGAATTGAAGTTGGTGTCAATCCTCCGGTGGATTCAAATACACCGTTGGAAGGTGGCTCTGTGGTGGAGTGCTATGATTCCAACTGAGCCAAAGGAGATGTTGGGATGCAGAGACATAGGAATATTCTGGCTACAGGTGGGAGAACCAACAACTAAAGATTCTGTAGGGGTAGATACGACCTCGGGAAGGAGCTCCGACGATCCAGGAAAAAGTCACGACTGGCAGAGGAATAGTCTAGCAGATGGAAGGAAGCCCTAGCGGGCTGGATTGAGGATCTGGGGGGACATCCAGTTGGTTGGAGGAAGAAACTGTGCCTGAAAGGTAGACATAGCCGCTGGATCGAACTGCTGGAGGGAGAATCAGTCGCTGGATCAAAC
>NW_018224147.1:0-1486 GCF_001263595.1 Phalaenopsis equestris
GTAATGGAGTTGCCTGGTGTTGCTGTGAAGCTTGATATAGGAGTTGGTTTTCTCTTGAAGGGGTTACTTTAGCTTGGTTTGAACCTTCAGCACTGTTCTCTGTGGATTTTTTGGGGGAAGCTGAGGTTTTCTGCTGCTTTAATGAAGCAATTACTGTTGCATTGGTTAGCTAAAGCTGCTAGCCTCCTTACTTCCTCTTAGCTGGTGTTTGTGTTTGGCCAGGGGTCTATCTCTTCTGTATCATTTTATTCTTTCTGTGGTTGGGCTAGGAACTTGCCATCTTCCTAGATTCCCTGCTTGTTGCCCTTTCTCTGCTTAGGGGGTGCTGTTCTGGTGAACCATGACCACCCCTATTGATATGGAAACTAATTTGCAATGGACTAAAGCCACCTATGCTGGGGTGGTAGGAAATTCCCCGCCCCTTTGTTGGATCCTGATTTACTAGTCTTCCCTCAGGAATTTCATAACACTACTGCTGGGAGAGGTTCTGCCTCTTGCATTCATCCAGTGGGATCTAAAGACGGAGAACCAGCTGTTATTTTCTTTAAAAAAGAGATTGCTGATTTAAACTTGGAGGTTCAATTTACTCTAATTGGTAAATTCAGCTTGGGCCACCCAAAGATGGAACTTGTAAGGAAATATTTTGACTCCTTGAAAATTTCAGAGTGGAAGCACTGAATGACAGGCATCTCCTAATTCAGCTGACTAAGGAAGAGGACTATGCCAAAATATTTGCCAAACAATCCATCATCATAGCTGGAAGAGAAATGAAAATTTTAAAATGGTTTCCTGATTATGACCGATCACAAGAACCTCCCACAATGCCTATATGGTTTAAGCTACCTAAACTGCCTTTGCACCTATTTAAATTGAATGCCTTGTTCAATATTGGGTGCACCTTGGGTACACCATTGAAGGTTGATGCTGCTAATTTTAATAAGGATAGACCAACCAGTGCAAGAATTTTGGTGGAAAGCGATGTTACTCTTCCTGATGTCAAGAGAATCTAGATTGGGGACAATCAGAGGGGGTTTTGGCAAGAAATAATCATGGAGCAAAGACCACATTATTGCCAACATTGTAAAATGTTTGGACATAATAGGGAGCGATGCTATAGGTTGAAACCCCCCAATAGAAGGGTTTACCAACAACCTCAGCAGGAGTTGGCTGATGTCAACATCAATCTCTAAAAAGTTTGAAGTAAGGAAGTGCACAAGAAGACTTCTACTATTGCAGGGACAGATGGGTCTCTCATCCAAAAGGATCTCTCCTATGTGGTAGGGACAGTTGGAAATGTTAGCAATGTTGCTGGTTGGATACAAAGGTTAAGAAATTGGAGATCCAATCAGAGGTTGAGATAGTGGGGGAGGTGATGATTGCTTCCCTATCTCCCAGAAATGTAAAGAACCAAGTGGTGGGTTTAGTGGTGGATTCCCCTAGCCAGAAATTGGTAGAAGCAATGAACAAAGAGCTGGAGTCAGACTGG
>NW_018224147.1:1683-4674 GCF_001263595.1 Phalaenopsis equestris
TGCTGGAACATAAGGGGGATTGCCCACCCCTTATCCTTAAAAAGACTCAAATATCTAAATAAAAACATAAATTTTGGTGCATAGCCATTTTGGAACCTATGGTTTATCTCAACACTTTAAAAATTGCAAAATTCTTCCCTGGCTTCAATTTGTTCACTAATATCAGCAACAAAATTGGGGTTTTTTGTAGGAAAGAAATGAAGTGCTCTATCTTACTTAATCATACCCAAATCTTGCATATGAATCTCAGCTTTATGGACATGGAGGTTTTTGTTTCTTTTGTCTATGCAGGTAGCTCTAAAGTTGCTAGAATTGATTTGTGGGAATCCCTGCAGCTCATCCAAGGTTCAATTGATAAGGCATGGCTGGTGGGAGGAGACTTCAATTGCATTTCCTCTCCTGCTGAGAGGAAGGGAGGCAGACCTCCCAACCCCACCACTATATCATTCTTTAATGATAATATCAAAAAAAAACTGGGTTATTTGACCGGGGTTTAGTGGTCCTACCTTTATTTTACTTGAAGAAGGGAGGACATGTGGGAAAGGTTAGATAGAGTATTTGCCAATGACAATTGGATCCAAAAGTTTTTGCAGACATCCATTACTCACTTAAGCCTTGCTGGCTCAGACCACAGGCCTCTACTGATCACTATAGGGAATAAGGTGACTAGCCAGAAAAGCTCTTTCAGATATCTGAATGTGTGGTCTCAACATTTACACTTCTTGAATATTATTAAAGAACATTGGAAGAATAACCTTCATCCTGACCCCTTCATCAACTTGTGGATTAATCAAAAGAAGGTGGCTAAAGCCCTTAAACAGTGGAGCTGGAACACTTTCTGAGACCTCCTGCTGATTGTAGATAAGGCTGAAAAGGAGGTAATTGATCTGGAGGAGGAGCATAGTAAAGGGAGGATTGATGAGGCTGTTCTTCTTGAGGCAAATGAGAGACTCTTAAATGTTGTTCAGTGGTAGGAACATTTCCTTCAACAAAAGGCTGCCAAAACCAAATTTACTGAAGGAGATAGAAACACTAAATTCTACCATGCTTGCATTAAATACCAGAGAAAATGTAACACTATACACTCTATCAAGGACCAGAATGGTATTTGGCTCAGGCAGGAGGAGGAAATTGCAGAAAGTGTTGTGCAGTATTGCCACAACCTAATGAATGGGACCAATAGTGAAAGAGTGCAAATTGACAGCAATTTGTTTGCTGACAGCAAGAAGTTCACTGCCAATCTGCATTTGAATGATATTCCTGATGAGGAGGAGATTAAAATAGCATTGAATTCCATAGACAGTTCTAAATCTACTGGACCTGATGGGTTTACTGCAGACTTCTACAAGAAAGCATGGGAGGTTATCAAGGTGGAGGTGATCAAAGCTATCCAACACTTTTTACTACCTAACTATTTCCCTAACTATTTCAATGCTTCTACTATTATTTTCATTTTAAAGACCTCTATCAAGGGTAGCTGGAATCATTACAGAACTTTGAGTCTAAAAGCAAGACTATAAGTAAAATTATTGTATACAGACTTCAGCCTGTTTTACCTCAACTTGGCAGCACTAACAAACCTGCTTTTGTGAAAGGCAGAAGCATTGGGGATAACATCCTCCTGGCTCAAGAACTTCTACAGTATTTGGAGAAACCTTGCAGAGGGGGAAATGCTTTTTTTAATCTTGATTTAAAGAAGCCTTATGACATGGTGAACTGGGATTTCATTATTGAATTCTTGGAGGCTAGGGGTTTTTCCAGGGAGTGCTGTAAGATTATTAAAAAATGGCTTGAGGATAACATTAACTCAATTTTTATAAATGGTAAAGGTCATGGTTTCCTTAAAGCTACTGGAGGGCTCAAGCAAGGGGACCCTTTATCCCCCACCATTTTTATCCTGGTCTTGAACTACTCTAGACCGATTGATTGCAAGAAGAATAGGAAAAGTTTCAACTCTTATCACGATAGAGCTAAGATGAATATCAGTCATCTGATCTATGCAGATGACATTCTGATGCTTACCAGGGCTTCTAAGTCTGCTACCAAGTTCATTATGGAGTGCCTTCAACACTTCCAACAGGTGTCTGGTCTAAAGGTAAACAAGGACAAATGTGAGATTCTAATCAGCAAAAGAGCCTCTCTATCTACCAAGCAATGGATGCACTCTTATACTGGTTTCTCTAGCTTAAGCCTACATTTCAAATATTTGGGGATTCACCTAACTAGAGGAAGAACAAAATTGATTCAATTTGATGAGGTTATTGATAAGATAACCTCTACTCTTCAGGGGTGGTCTAACTCCTATTTGTCCAATGGTGGTAGGATCACCCTCCTTAAGAGCATTCTTACCTCTATCCCTTTGTATGTTCTCTAAGTGGCTACAATGAAAAGAAGTACCTCTTTGATGCTAGAAAGAACCTTCAACAGGTTTCTGTGGACTGGGAATGGGAAACAAGTGGCTTGGGCAAGCTGGCAAAAAGTGGCTAAACCATGGGAGGCTGGTGGTTTGGGATTTAAAGGGTTGCACCAGATGCAACACATTAGTCTGTGTAAGCTTTGTCTTTAGATTAAATTCAAACAAAATTAAAGCTTATGGGCCAATTTAATGCAGGAGAAATAATGCAAATTTTTTCACCATGGGGAGGTCACTAGGAAGGTGGGTGACTCTAAAATTTGGGTTCATATGATTAAGGCCAGAGAAGACATTGAAAAGCTGCTAAGATGGGAGCTGGGCCAAGGGGAAATTAATTTTTGGAAAGACAACTGGTGTCCTACTGAATATTTGGAACCTTTGCAGGATGAAAAGGAGGGGGATTTACTAGTCAAGGACTGCTGGGTTCGCAATGTTTGGTCTGAGGACTTCTTGAGGAGTTTACTGAAGGAGCAGTCTGTCAGCTGCATTTCTGCTATCCAATTTGACAGAAATAGTAATGATCAACTTAACTTGAGGAACAGGACCAGAGCTAGTATCTCAAAAGATATTCAGAACTA
>NW_018224148.1:0-5995 GCF_001263595.1 Phalaenopsis equestris
GATGTCATAGATCCGGAGAAGAACCTCAGTGACTTTCCAAGCTATCCGATGATTTAGCTTCAGTTTGGAGGAGAAATATTTAAATGTTCCATTCTGTCTGGTTTATTAATTATGGCTTACATTCATGTGAAATGATCACACAAATAGCCTGAAAGATATGAGGATTTGGGTCGTGGCGAATGACAACCTTGGAATCCTAAAATTAGTTAGGGCTTAAATTGTATGGCAGGGCTATACAAAAGTCTAAAGAAAAGTTGAGGATTTATGTCGCGCTAGACTGACAACTTCAAAGTCCTATGGCTTGGTTGTTTAATTCTAAAGAATGGTTTAGCTGATGTTGTTGTTGAAGATGGTCGTGCTGCCCACAATGCTAGCTCCAAGCTCCTAGTCGTGATGAGTTTAAGTTTTCTAATGTGTCAAGTCTTGATGTCAAATCAGATGTCCTAAGGTTATAGTTATTTAAATATTATGGGGGATGTTAAAGTTGATTAGCTTGACATTGGTTAGGATCCTACGGTTCCCTCTTTTCGGGACCACTATTTTCTTCCAAATTCACTTGGTCCAAATGAATTTACTAAACTCAACTTAATGAGTTCCATACTTTCATTTAAACTGTGGGCAGTCTCGAGCAACCGTATGTTACCTCCTCCGGGGGAGTCCTGATCATCCGATAGAGACGTTTTAATTTAGTTGCATTTTTTTTGTGATTTTTGTGATTAAATTTTGAGTTATCTTATATTTTGATTGTTGTGGCGGTAAATTTTATATTTTTAAAATTCTAGTTTTGGGTTTTGCGGCTATCCTAACAGTTTTGGTTTTGACATGCAGTGTGACATTGTTGTTTAACATGCAAGTTCGATACAAGAAGTACAGAAAGTTAAATGCAATAATTTAAAAACGTACTTATTAATCGTACTTATTAATTCTTCTAGTTCCTCAGCATGAAAGGTTAGTTCTAGCAATGTATATAGTTTTGCAAGGAATTAAAGGAACCGGAGTAGATGGAGTAGATGAGGTATAGCTGCCAAAGCCCAAGTTATGACTTTATTGAGCATCTGAAGGTCTTAGTGGGTGATTTTAGAACAAAATATGACAAGTTCAATTTGCCCTTCAAAATATCCAAAAGATTTCAAAGTTTTCGGGGGAATGACCCAGAACTACTTCGAGGATCTCTTGAATTATTTTGATTTCATTTAGAACTTCATCATTTTGTTCCATTAATCATCTAAGGTGAGAGTGTGATTACCCCGTTACCCAGTGAAGCATGACAATTCAATTATCCTAGGATAGTATAATTAATCAATTTGATACTTTACTTTAAAGATTACATAGATAAATGTCCCTAAGGCAAGCTTAAGTCATTGAAGATTTGGTGCCTACAATTATAGTCAAGCTTGTAGTGTTTAAAAGGTGTTAATCGTTAATCATATTATCTTCTAAATCCAATTAATTGAGTTTAAACATCAAACCTAGGTCACTATCAAGCCCTTAACAATCCTAATAGAGAAAAATGATGGTGGCTAAAATCTTGGTTTAAGTGACATTATTCTTATTGAAATATCACATCATCATCAATTTTAGGCTTAACATAAGTGAATTATCATACTCCTAGCTTAAGCCCATCACTTAAGAATCATTTGATCTTAATTGACTTCCAAGTCATGATAATTAAGGAAATTATGATTTTGTTGATATTGTTAAAAGCTGGTAAGTGAGTTTATACCTTTTGATCCCATTGCATTTCAATCATCCAATAGATTTATTACGGATCAAAATTTTTCATCCCCAATAGTTAATCCTAAATTTTGATTAAGGCACCAAAGCCTAAAATTACTATCCTGTCCTAGGGGCTCTTCATCTTATAGTTCTTCAAGAAAAATTCAAATGGCCTTGAAATTCTTTGAGTATCCTATCCATGGATTAATTAAAATATAAGGGAAGAAAGTATGATTTTTTAAATTTTGATTTAATTTAAAATAATTATTTTAACCCAAAAATAGGATTTTTCAATGTTAATTTACTTAATTAATCAAAATGAAGTTTTAATTTATAAAAAATTATTGGAGGTTTACTTATGTCAGAAGAATACATAGACAAAATTTTATGATTTTTTTAATAATATTGTAATTATTATAATTATTTAAAAGTCATTTTTAATGATTATCTAAATACAAAAATATGTTTTAATCTTCAAAAATCACTTCTGAATTTTTATTAAACCCTCATAAGTCCAAGAAACTGAGAGCAACAAATTTTATATTTTTATGTTCTATATTTAATTTATTGTAAGTATTTTAATGGGAAAATGAGGAAAATACATTTTTAGGCCTTTAAAAATTTATTTTTTTATTTAAAAAAAATCAAGAAAAACATCTTAAGGGGTCCTAAGTGATCAAGGAACAATTACACACATTTTGGACTATTTTTTGTAATTTTAAAAATTTTGATTGTTTTAATTAGTTTTAATTCAAAATATACTTTAAAAATAAAATATTTTCACAAAAATAGCTTTTATTTTTATTGAATGCCCGTAATCACAACAAACTCGGAAAACTATTTTTTGTAATTTTTCTAAGCTTCTTTAATTTATTATAATTTATTTTGTGCAAAAATACTATTTTTACTTACAAAATCAACTTTAATGGCCAAATCAACCTAAATAAATTTAAAATTTTTACAATGTGTTGGAATGATTTTTATGAACAATGTGGAATTGATTTTGTTAAATTTTGATTTATATTTAATTTAAATATATTAATGCTAGGTTAAAAATATTTAATTAATAACATAAATACACCAAATTTTTAAAATCATCACAATATTTTTTCTAAGCTTCTCTGACCACAAGAAACCTAACAAAATTGATCGCATAATTTTCTACAGAATATTTTAATTTATATGATTAAATAAAGCCAAAATAGTCACTTAGGCTTGAAAATTAGGGTTAGAAGCACAGAGGTGCTTTCTGACTTTGGAAACAATAGAGGATGTGCGCTATGTCATGATAAATTAACCCTAAAAATTTCAAGCCCTGGTGATTAGTATTTAATCATAATGAATTAAAATACCTCAAATATTATTTAATTAATTAAAAATCATACATTTGGCAAATAATTTTTATTTTTAATCCATACTATTCTCCTCTATTCACTAAGTAAGAGGGTATTTTTATTTTATTTATATGATTTTTCTAAAGAAATATATGGATTTTTGAAGTTTAGTCATAGAAAATAATTAAAAAAATCCATATTTTCTTAATTAAACACGCGACGCCACCTCATCCTATGACGACTTCCTACGACGGCTCCAAGCTCACACGCGGTGCTCTACCATTTGACACTGTCATCCACCTCAGCTGCCATGCTGCCCACCTTTCCACTCCATCCGCTCGTTCAACGCGATCTCAGTCATCCACAGAATAAACGCGCGATAGGACGACATTTGTTCATCGTCCCCAAATGACCTATCTCATAAGTCATTCACACTAAAACCTTAATATCTTCATTTATACTCAACTTAATTGCATGGGGTTTGCTTCTAAATATTTATCTGCTCAAAACAAACATATATATATACAGTTGATCAAGCATGAAATCAAGCGATTACACATAGAGAATTGAAACAAGCTCGGATTAGGGTTATAGCTCAATACCTTTGTCTGAGAGGGGAGGCCTCAGTCAGATGGTTGTGGTAGCTTTGACTGGGTGCAACAAACCTCCAGATAAAGTCTCAGGCCCTATTGAATTGTCTGGCTATGTTTTCGATCAAACTCAATTTTAGGTGTTTGTCTAGAGCTATGCTAGAGGCTGTTTAAGAAGGTGATTTTGTGTGGAATCAACTTCCCTCACTGTGGGAATGGTGTGTGCACAATTAGCTGAAGTTTGGTGGACTGTGGAGGTGTGGGGAGCTCTGTCCTGGTTTTAGGGCAAATTTTAGTGATGAAATTGGCCCTAAATTGCAGTTGTGAATGGCTGAGAGCAGGGGGATTGCACTTAGGATGGTTTGGAGAGGCTTTGGTAATATTTTGGCAAAGTTTTCCCAAGGATTTTGACACACTTCTCTTTGACTGTGGAGTGGTCAATTTAAAGCCACGGCTGTCTGATGGAGCTCAGGGGGGTTTGATGGGTGCAAAAGCTTATTGATGTGGAGGGAAGAAAAGATGAAGTGGCCAATAGGACCTAGCCAACTCAGAGGGGTATAATTTTGAGTTTTGGCCAATGGGGCACCTTTGAACTTGATGTTTCCGACGGCTGACGTGGTGGCTGGCTAGGGTATGGTCACTTCTTGGCTCAGGGAGGCCAGGGGGTGTTTAATGATGATTTACTCTTAATGGTATGGCATGATGGCAAAGATATTTTGGTTGAGACCTAAAAATAGGTTGAAAACCCTTAATTTAGGGAACCATTTGTGCATAACACACCTTGGCTAGTTTAGGTGGGCTTAGGCTGGTCACTAGGGTGTACTTGGTGGCTGTGGTGTCATTAATTTGTTCATTTGGGATGGCTAAGTCAATTTTGGTAAACGGGTCCAATTTGGGTCAAATTGGCTTAAATTTAGGTTTGAGTTAGGCTAGCCATGACATTGAGCCTAATTGATTGATTAATTTGGTGTATATGATTCTCATGAAGAGTTTGGAAAATATTTAGAGTGATTTTAAATTTATTGGGAGGTTCAATTTGGAGGATTTTGGCATTTGATCAATTTTGAGGGTATTGGGGTTGACTTTTGCCTAGGTTGGGCTAGAGTTGGGTTAAGTACAAATTGATGGTTTAAAATGGCCTAGAAGAATCTCATTAATAGCTCTTAACATCGATTGGGAGCCATTTTTTGGGTTTGGGCATTCAACTAGGTGACACTTGGAGACATGGCTAAATTGGGACAGATTGGGAGTTTTGGATTTGGGTTGAAATTAGATGAAATTGAAGCTTGATCAATGTCAATTCATGGGTCAATTTGATGTTTGGAAATGTTTTAAATAATTTATGATGCATAATTAAGGCAATTAGAAAGATTAGGGGGTTAATTGAATGGGATTTTGATATTGGGTAAATTTTGGCCTTTTTTAGGTTGAAATTGGATTCAAATGTAGGTCAACAATTAGATTTAGATTTAGTTTGAATTGAGTTTGATCATGATGAATTTAAGTTTAGAATTGAAATTTGGGGGAAATGGGGTCAAATTGATGGACATTTAGGGTGAATTAGGGGAAATTGGACCTTTAAAGGCAATTTGGGGCTTTTGGTCAAAGTTTGTCAAATTGGCCGAATTAGGCTCAATTGAAGGGTCCAAATTGGTATTGGGGACATTTGAGATGATTTTGGAGGTTTTGGGAAATTTTGGGCCACCAAGGGTATTTTGTACTTTTGGTAAATTTGGGAATATTTTGGTAATTTTAGAAATTTTGGGTAGTTTTGAGCAATTTGGGTAGTTGGAAATGATTTTTGAATAAATTTGGGTATTTTGGATGAAATTAGGAATTTTGGCCAAATTTAGGGTTTGGGGGTGTTTAGGTAATTTGGGTAGATTTTGGGGGGGAGGGGGAGGGGGGCAAAAGGCTAAGTTGGATATTTTGGTGAAATTGAGGTGTAAACCGCCCAATATGAGTTATAGACCAATGGAATCCTCTACTTTGGGTCCTTCATGTACTGGTATTAGCTAGACATTAGCCTAGGGCTAGTGGGTCTAGGGGACCATCTACATCTTTCTCCCAAAGGGTTAAGTGGTTAAAGTCAACAAGTTTGGGTTTAGGGTTGTGAGTGAAAGTGAGTGAAAGTGAGTGCACTAGCTCCAGACCAACACTCAGGGTCAACCCTAAGGCCAGACAATCTTATGGGGATTCACCTTGAGCTCCTCCATATTGACCCCACCTACTAAGTGCTAGAGGTTAGGACCAATATGTAAAACTTCAAGTTGAGAAAAGAATGGTTTAAGAGCTTCTAATGGTGAGGGTTTCTTTTTTGGTCCTCTAGGAATAGTCAACAAGAAAGTCCTATGG
>NW_018224149.1:0-1090 GCF_001263595.1 Phalaenopsis equestris
ACAAAAGCCACTCGTAATCAGAGAACTAAAAAGAACATTTTTGTTCTAGGGTCAAGAGTCTCCCAGAGGGGCGTATCTCTATAGATTAATTACATCCTCAGAATATCCAGAAATACTCTCGATATAAGGGGTTTCACTTTTATATTGTTATGATACTGAGGAATAACTCATCAAAAGGGAGGTTATTTTGTATGGGGACACATTGATGCTTCAAAGCTTACGCTAAGCAATCGGGTAGAAAGTGAATCTCTCGCACCCTGAATGAGTGGCAGCTCGTTGGCATACGACGCCTACGAAACAACAAAAATCATCTTGATGGTGTATCCCGCTACATCATAGCACATCCGTGTCATAATGGCAGAGGAGAAATCGTCGTATACCAAAAGGGCAGCACTTCATCTTCTTCGGGCCGTCAAAATGATATTAAGAAAGTAAGGAGCGATAGAGCTCAACAAGGGTAGTCAAAATAAGGGAGGAGTAGCCCTATAAGGTAGAGGTAGCTGGGTCAGGGTACCACGAAACTTCATTCCAAGCCACTAGGACCTTAAGTTTACCCGGTTGTGAACGTAGTCGACCCAACAAGTCTAGAGATTCCCGGTCAACAATCCGTGAATTGTGTCGTGCACGAAGAATCTCGGTATACCTATGGTCAAAGGAATGAAGCTTTATCCAATGACAATCTTATCTGCTGGAGTTCCAAGAGGTGGGACTTATACCTGCCGAAATCTGTTGGAGTTCCAAGAGGTGGGACTTATATCTGCCGAAGTGACGAAGATGCATCTAGAAAGAAAGAGAAGTGGAGGTTCCACTACAAAATTGGAAACACTCCCAAGAAGAGGACTTGCACTCCATTTGGGTCAGAGAGCCTTCTAACACCATAAACTCACTAGAACATTATCTAAGTGTGGAGGCCCTATTAATTATGATTAGGTTATGGTCATACATGTTGTCCATGTTAAAACCGGCCTGAAGATCATGCAGGAAAGTAAAAAACAAGCTTTAAAAATTCTTACTGTTTTAATCCTAAAATTTTGATCATCTTAATGTCTTATTAAGATTTTAGAGTAAAAAAAAGATTATAATTTTAGGG
>NW_018224150.1:0-779 GCF_001263595.1 Phalaenopsis equestris
TCCACAGGTTGATGAAGGGGTCAGGATGAAGGTCAACATTCTTGAAAATACTAAACAAAATTTAGTGTTTTGAAAAATTCTTGAAAATACTAAACAACATTTAAAGCTATACCATCAGCAGATGTAATCAAATGTCCATTCTGGGCAATGATTTTGTGAATACAATTGCATTTCTTCCTATAGTTAATGCAGGCATGATAATATTTAGAATTACTTTTAGCATCATAGAATTTAACCCTATTATCCTTTTGAGCATAGAAATCCTCTTGCATATAGATGGCTTTCAGAAGTTGTTCATTAGCAGAGTTTAGATCAGTTTCAGTCCCAGAACCATTGACCAGGAGTTGTTCTAATGTCAGCACCCTCTTTTCAGCCTCTAAAACCTTGCTATCAATGTTCCCCACCACTTCCCAGTTCCACTTAGGGAGATGCTTACTAAATTTTTTATGTAAGAGCCAGAGTTTGATACCCGGGTTGTGATAGTGTACATCAGCCCAAGCTAGGGAGACTTGATTTAAAAGATCACTATGCATGGACAACATATTTAGATATCTGAAGTTGGATTTACTTTTAATAGTGTTAGCAGATATATTGACAAGTAAAGGTCTATGGTTAGACCCACTCATAGCAAGGTGTTGAACAGATGTGTGGAGAAAATCTCTAAACCAAATGTCATTCACCAAAATTCTATTCAACCTCTCCCATATCCTCCCCCTTCTACATGTAGTAAATCCCAAATCATACAGCCCAGCAGACTGAATTTTATCATTGAAGAAATT
>NW_018224151.1:0-651 GCF_001263595.1 Phalaenopsis equestris
ACATCAGAGGAGAAAATGTGATTTTTCAAAACTTATTTTAATTTATATATGTATTTTCATGCAAAAATAAGATTTTTCAAAGAAAATTCCTAACTTTACCAAGGTAAATTATAATCCCTTGAAATCTTTACTGGAGGTATACCTAAACACGAGGAGCCTGTGCGTCAAATTTCACAATTTGTTGAATTCTTTGTGATTTATTAGAATTATTTTAAGTTCTGGGTTATTTAATAAAAATAAAATATTTTAAGTGGTGAAAATTAAGTTTTATATTTTTGAAAACTCTCCCCAAGGTCAGAAATCTCATAGGAGCAAATTTTATATTTTTCTGATTTTTCTTTGATTTATTGGAATTATTTTAGTAAAAACTCATTTTTAGCCTTTTAAAAATTATTTTTAAGCTTTGAAATTCAATATCTTTATTTAGAAAACCAGGAAAAATATTCCAATTGTTCCTAAGTGATTAGGAAATAATTTGGAACATTTTCATGAGTTTTATTAATTTTATGATTCTTATGACTTTTTAATTATTTAAAATTTTAAAATAGGCCAAAAATTAAGTTTTTATTTTAAATATTACTTTATTTTTAAAAAATACCCCTGATCATAGAGAACTCAAAAAACTAAGTTTCATAATTTTTTGAGTAATAT
>NW_018224151.1:3020-13471 GCF_001263595.1 Phalaenopsis equestris
TAAATGGTCAATAGGGACCTCATGAAGAGTTTTCAACATGAATTGGATGCCAATTTGGAGGTTAAGGCAATCAATTGGGTGAAATTTGGGGACAGCCAATTTGGGGCTAAATTTGGGAATTTTGGATTTAGGCCAAAATCAAATGGATTTGAGGCTTCACCAAGGTAAATTGGTGGTTGATTTTTATTTATATGAATGTTATCAAGATTTTTCAACAATAATGTGGGCCAATTGACTAGGTCATGAGTTCAATTTGGTGAGATTAAGTCATATGGTCAAAATTGAAGTTTTGACCCAAATCAAAATTGGGCTCAAATCATGGACCAATTAAGCTTGAACTTGGTTTAGTTTTGTCATATCAAAAAATAATTTGAGTTTAAGATTGGAATTTGGGTCAATTGAGATAAAATTGATGGACATTTGAGTTGGATGTGGGGAAATTTGGGGATTTTTGTTAAAGATGGTCAAATTGTCTAAATTGAGTCATTTTGTAGTTGAGGGAAATGAAATTGGGATTATTTGAGATTTATTGGGATTTTCTGAGAATTTTTGGAATTCTTGGGATTTTGGGCTCAAGAGGGGTATTTTGGTAATTAGGGGGTGTTTCAGGGGTAAAAGGCCAAGATGGGTATTTTGGTAGAGTTGAGGTACCAATCATCACCAATAAGCCATGGACCAATGAAAACCCTATTTTGGGTCCTCTATGTAGTGGTTCAAGCTAAACCATAGCCCTAGGGCTAGTAGGTTTAGGGGACCATCTACATGAGTATCCCAAAAGATCAAGGGATCTAGGCTAGAAATTTGAGTTTAGAGTTGGTTACGAGTGATTGTGAGTGTAGATGAGTGTAGTGAGTGCCCTAGCTCTAGACCAACACCCAAGGTCAAACCTAAGGTCCAGCAATCCTAAGGGTGACTCATCTTGAGTTTCCTCCACAGTGACCCCACCTACTAAGTATTTAGAGGTTGAGAGCAACATGTGGAACTTCAAGCTGAGTAGAGAAATGTTTGGAATTTCTAGTGGTGAGGGTTCCATGTCTATTTTTCTAGGAATAGTCAACAGGAAAAGTCCTATGGCTTGACCCTAGGCTACTAAAGAGGAAAAACTAAACCTCAACAAAAATTGAGGTCAACAGGCGTCCAACCAGAGTGCGCCACACGTGCCTTCGGAGCTGCCTAGGATCTAGTCTGCACGCGTTGTTTAAATAGATAAATAGGGGTTTTTCGTATTTATTTAAATACCCTTAACTTAAAAAATTCATATCTTGGTGTAGAAAAATCAAAAAAATAAAATAAAAATATCCTCTTGCTCAGTGAACAGAGAAAAATAATGTGAAAATAATTTTAATTCCATGTGATGCATATTTTATTTTTAATTAATTAAATACTGATTTGAATCTTTTGATTCTCCATACAAGTAGACTTATCATCATAGCTTGAATTCTTTTGCATGCTGTAGCCTCTGTCAAGGGGAACATTTTTTGATATTTCTAAAGTCAGAGGAGGTCCCTAGATAGAGAATCACATTTTTTAAATTTATGTGCATTATTTACTTAAAATAATCATGAAAATTAGCATGTTGCTTCGAAAAATTCAAGAAAATTTTGGAAGGTTTACTATGACCAGAGAACCCTTAGGAAAATTTTTCATGTGTCAAGTCATTTAAAATACACCTAATTTTCACAAACACTAAATCACTAAGATAATTAATTTTGGAAAATATAAATATTTAAATGACTTAATTTTTTATCTCCACTATTATTTATGATCCAGAGAACTTACCATAAAATTTTCAAAATATTTTGAGTTCATTTGATAACTTAAGTTGATTTTTAAAGATAAACATCACTTTTCACATTTAAATGATTTTTTTTAAAATCAAAATATAACTCAAAAATTTATAAAACTTTGTGTTTTTTGAGTTCTCTGTGATCAGGGGTATTTTCTAAAAATAAAATGATAATTAAAACAAAAACTTGATTTTTAGCTTATTTTAAATATTTAAATAATTAAAAAATCATAAAAATCACAAAAATAATAAGACTCATGGAAATGTTCTAAATTGCTTCCTAATCACTTAGGAATAATTAGAATATTTTTTCTGATTTTCTAAATAAAGAAACTAAATTTCAAAGTTTAAAAATAATTTTTAAAGGCTAAAAATGAGTTTTCACTAAAATAATTCCAATAAAACAAATAAAATTCAAAAAAATAAAAAATCTTCTTCTTGAGTTCTCTGACCTCAGGGAATTTTTCTTTCAAAAATACAAAACTTAATTTTCCCTATATAAAATATTTTATATTTAATAAATACCCCACAACTTAAAATAATTCTAAAATTTCAAATCAAAATCCAAAAAATTATGATATTTTGTCCAAAGGCTTCTCTGGTCTAAGCCTACCTCCAATAAAAATTTCAAGGGATTAGGATTTACCTTGGTCAAGTTAGGAATTTTCTTTGAAAAATTCTATTTTTGGATTAAAAATAATTATATAGATAAATTAAATTTTGAAAAATAACACTTTCGCTACAGATGCCTCAATTGACCCATGAGTGAGGTAGAATAAAAATTCCAAAGTCATTTAGATTAAATTTGATGAATTATGAAGTGATAGAGTCTTAGGGGCAAATGTGTATTTTTGGAAATTTAGCCTTAATCAACTTTTAGGGCGAATTTCAAAAAGGGAAATGCAAAATTTTTTATTCTAATTAACATATTTGGATGATTGAAGCACAAGGGGTTAACTGGTAGAAACCAACCTCAATTGTCCTAATTAAAAAGGATAAATTTACAATTTCCTTAAATTACATAATTTTGGGAGTCTAGCCAATTAAATGATCCTAGATTTAGGGGTATGATTTTGGGTGTTAATAACTCACTAATTTAACACCCCTATTCGGTGAACAAAAAAACAAAATCATAAATCATCCTCGTCACTTATAAGTCAATTTCATTTGCAATGACTAAGACACTCACCAAAATTTTAAGAGCTTAGTAGTAACTTAGGCTAAATCAATTTTCATTTAAATAAGGATTAGAAAAGTAAACATCATTGAAAATTTTAAAATATTTTAAACACTACAAGCCCAAGTCAAAATTTGGCTAAGTCTCTTAAACTTGCCTATTTAAGGGCTTCACCCACATAATTCTTAAATTGAATCACAGATGATAATTAACCTACTCTTAGGGGTAATTGATACATCAATGCTCATGGAGCACTAAGGGTATGTACAGGATGAATTATTGAGCAACATAATAAGTTTAAAAGAACTCGGGATTTTCCACCAGACAGCGAGAGAGTAGCACGGACCTGCTTCTTTCTCTTGATCTATTGGATATCTCGGAGATCTACTAAAATTAATATATTTTGCTTCTTCCTACGGTTTAAATGAAATTATGGAACTCATTAAGTTGAGTTTAGTAAGTTCATTTGGACTAAGTGAATCCAATACAAAATAGTGGTGTCTAAACGAGGGAACCGTAGGATCCTAACCGGTGTCGCTCTAATCAACTTTAATATACCCTCATAAAATTTAAATAACTTCAACCATAAGGCCACCTGATTTGACATTATAACTTGACACACTAGAAAACTCAAACTCATCGCGGCGAGGAGCTTGGAGCTAACATAGTGGGCATCACGGTCATCTTCAACAACAAAACATGTCTTCCCTAGCTAAACCAATCTTCCTTCCTTAGATATAAATAACAAAGCCATAGGACTTCGAGGTTGCTTGCTTATGCAATGTAAATCCTTACCTTATCTTTAGGCTTTTGTATAGCCCTGCTATACAATATAAGCCCTAACTCTTGGTTGAAATCAAATTTTATATCTTTTTCTAAAAGTTGGCAACAAAGTAACTTCAATTAAAATAGTTTTATCTTTTAAAAATCTTTAAACTACCAAATCCCCTTTAAGAAAAATGCAAGTATATGTATCACTCAAGTAATAAAGGGCACTAATGGAGTCCTAGATATCAATCCCAAAGGGAAGTTGGAAATGACTGTAAATAAGTTTATAAGATTATAATGTAAATTTTAAAAATACAAAAAAAAGTAAAGTGCGACGTTTTATACTAAGTAACAAGTGAATGCTAATTAAGCTGCAGTAGAAAGACAAAGTTAATTAAACTAAGTGCTAAATTTTCAAAACTAAATTTATGAAAATTAAGACTAAGATGTTGTGATGGAAAGTTCAAATTTTAGAAAGCATCCTTCCCATTTACAATGAGTATATGGATTGTGAAGAAATTAAAATCATTTGAAAATATATATAAAAACTACTTTGTGCCAAATAAGAGCAATCCTATTCTTTACCCTCTTTCAAGTGCATAAAGAAAATTGACTAATCCATAGTTTGGTTCCTAATCCGTGATTAGGTTGGGATGATACTGGCTGCACTCGTGAGCTCTCACTACTCCTTCCCCTGAGGGCTAACAATCATGCATCAATTTCTAATCAACTGGACCAATCGGGGATTTTAATCTGTCACCTTAAAATCTCTAATTTTGTATCCAACAAAGTATATGTCTCTATTTATTTGCACCCAATTTCATAGATGAAATACTCTCCCATGAAATCAAATGTGATTCTCCCCTTGTTGTAGAAATCATAGCGCTTTGGGAACATATGTTTCTCAACATATTTTTAACATTTCAATTGGTCAGATCAAAAAGTAAATGAAGATCAGAGTACAAATCATCATAAATTATTAACATTTAAAATCATATAAAAAAAATTCTTCCCAAAACAATATCTCAAAGTAGGGAGAAGGATAAAAAAGACTACTCATAATTCATGAGAAGGATACGACAAAACACAAATTTCATTAATAAAAACAAGCTTACAAAATAAAAAAAAAATAAAAGACACAACTTATCTCACATTTCTTCCCAAGCAAACTCCTAGAAGTTCTCTCCAATCCCTTCTCTCATTACAAGCACTCTCAATTCTCTCTTAAAAGTGTAATGAAAAAGAAATCTCTCACCTTCCCTCTCCTCTTACAATCCTTGAAGAAATTTTTCAAGCCCTTGGCTTTCTATCTCTCTCTCTCTAACTCTCCTTCACACCACACACCACAAATCGCCCCCTCTCTCTCTCTCTCCTCTTTCAAGCCCTAGCCTTACCTTTCTTTTATCAAAGGCTGCCTCCCTCCAAAAAGAACTCAAAATTTCCCCCCAAAATTTTGTCTAAAAGTCAACTCTTTTAAATTCAAATGACATGTCCATTGATCTAAGAGACATATCCCTTCATAAAAGAACCTTCCAAAGTATCTAAATGAATTGAATTACTCCAAGGGGTGTTTAGAAAAAGTGTCCCTTTGAAAATTTGTGCAAATTTTGTCTCCAACCACCTTAATCTGCAAAAAGTCATCTCTGATTTATCTGGCACCAAATCTGGCATTTCATACGCCAACTTTCTGTCAAATGGCGCATCTGGCACCAATTTGGTGCATCATGCGCCAGTTTGTGGAAGACCATGTTGTTCTGACCTTTGACGCATTTAGCGCTGATCTGGCGCATCTAGTGCCAATTTGGCGCGTCTGGCGTCAATCTAGTTCATTACACTCCAGAATTTGAAACTTCGTTGTTTTGGCTCCAAATTTTATTATTTTTGCTACTTTTGCTCCAAATGCCTAAAATCGATATAACTGCAACAAAAACATAAATATACCCTTCTTTAAAGTGCAATATCACCAAAAATAGGCATAAAATATATACTTAAAACAACATTTTATTTTGGTGTACCATTTTCCCAAAAATTAATCTATATGGGTACATTCCTATAGCTATCTTATAAGCTATCATGTAAGCCCATAATGTAGTATTTAATCTAGAAGACCAATCCATTTTATTAGGATTCACAATATTTTTTCCAAAATTCTTTTGATTTCACGATCAGATACTTCTGCTAAACCACTAGACTTGGGATGATAAGTAGTTGCAATCCTATGCATAATATTATATTTTTCACCAACTTAGCAATTCTTGCATTCCTAAAATGAGATGCTCCATCGGTTATGATTATTTTCGGCATTTCATATCTTGTAAAATATTTTTTATTAAAATTTTTGAAACACTTCGAACATCACATCGAGGTAAAGTGATTGCTTCAATCCATTTTGACACATAATCCACTGTAATCAATATATATACATTTCCAAATGAAGTTATAAATAGTCCTATAAAATCCAATCTCCATGCAACAAAAATTTCAACTTCCAAGTTAAAATTTAGAGGCATTTCATATGTTTATATTACAAAAATTTCAACTTCCCAAAATGACCTCCAAATTCTAAATCATGACATAAATAGTGTAGGCCAATAAAAGCCATATTGTAAAATTTTATGAACAGTTCAATGATTCCCAAAATGACCTCCAAATTCTAAATCATGACATTTTTGGATAATATCTTGAATTTCCTTATAAGGCACACATCTTCTCATAACTAAATCTTTACATTATTTGTATAAATATGGGTCATCCCTAAAGTAAGATTTTGCATCATGAATTAATTTCTTTTATTGTTGTCTTGTCAGTCCATGCCGTAAAATACCACTAACAATATAGTTCACAATATCAGCATATCATGGTATTTCGTATCCTGTAACAGCATAAAATTGTTCATCAGGAAAAGTTTCATTAATTTCTTTTTTTCTAAATCAAGTGTTTCTTCCCATTCCAGTATCAATAGATGATCAACAATTTGATTATCAGTCCCTTTCCTATTGACTTCTACAAAATGAAATTCTTGCATCAGAAGTACCCATATAATTAATCTTGGTTTTGCATCCTTCTATCTTGGTAGATATTTAATTTTGGCATCCTTCTTTTGCATTAGATATTTAATAGCAGAGTGATGTCCGTGCACAACACATTTAGCTCCAATTACATGTGGAATTATTTTCACATTAATTAAAGCAAACACAATTGCTAATAACTTTCTTTCAGTAGTGGTGTAACTAATTTGAGCATCATTAAGTCTTACAATCATTAAGAGTCTTACATGCATAGTATATAACTTTAAAAATTTTGTCATATATTTGCCCTAAAACAGCTCCAATTGCATAATCACTTGCATCAGACATTACTTAAAAAGGTTTCACCCAATCAGGTAAAACAATTATAGGAGTAGTGATCAATTTTTCTTTCAATGTTTCAAAAAAATTAAGGCACTCTTGATGAAAATCAAATTTTGTATCTTTTTCCAGAATTTGGCATAAAGGATTTGTAATTTTTGAAAAATCTTTAATATATCACCTGTAAAATCTAGCATGTCCTAAAAAACTCCTAACTCCTCTTACAGTAGTAGGTGAAGGTAAGTTAGATATAACCTATATTTTTGCAGGATCTACTTCCATGCCATTTTCTGAAATTTTATGCCCAAGCACAATTCCTCCTATAGCCATAAATTGACATTTTTCCAGTTCAAAATGTGATTATTCTTTTTATATCATTCAAGAACTTTCTCGTAAAGGAAAGTGATCATTCCTGGTGGCTAAACATATATTTTTTTATAATCTATGCAGATTCGTCATCCAGTGACTTGTCTTGTTATTATTAATTAATTATTCTCATTTGTTACGATAGTCACACTTCTTTTCTTAGGAACACAATGAAATGGACTCACCCAAGCACTGTCTGAAATATGATATATTATTCCATCATCTAATCATTTTAAAATTTCTTTCTTGACAGCTTCTTTCATCATAGGTTTCAATCTCCATTGAGGATCAGCTCTTGGTTCATGACAATCTTCCAATAAAATTCTATGCATACAAATTGAAGAACTGATTCTTTTAATATCAGTTAATGTCCATCCAAAGGCTTTCTTATATCTTCTCAAAGTTTCCAACAAATTTTATTCTTGTGTATTAGTTAATTCTGAGGATACAATAACAAGTAATGTAGATAAATCTCCTAAAAATGCATACTTTAAATGTGTAGAAAGTGTTTTCATTTTTAGTTCAGGAACTTTCTCAATAGATGAAATCAAATTCTTGTTAGTATCTGTAGGATCTAACAGTTCAAATTGTTCCTGAACATAATCTAAATCTTCATTACTCACTTCCATAGATTCATCTTGAATTTTATCCTCATCTTCCAAATATTCATTTTCAAATTTTTCAAATTTCTTTTCTTCTTTTCAATTATCTTCGTGAAATATTTATGGCTTAAATATTCATTAATATCCATTCTTAAGCATTCAATGTCTTGCTTTTTTGCAAGATATTTCATTGATTTTGCAATATTAAATGCAACCTCTTGATCACTAACTCTAATAGTTAGTTCTCCTTTTTACACATCTATCAAAGCTCTTCAAGTGACAAAAAATGATCTTCCTAAAATGATAGGAATTTCTTTATCTTCCTCCATATCTAATCTAATATAATAAAATCCACAGAAAAGATAAATTTATCAACCTTTACCAAAACATCTTCTATAACAGTTTGAATTCTCTGTGGGCAGAAATTGATAGAGGCTAAGATTAAAACTAGTTCCTAAATCACATAAAGCTTTTCCAAAAAATATTTTGCCAATAGCGCAAGGAATAGTAAAACTACCAAGATCTTTAAGTTTTTTAGAAAGCTTTTTAAAGCTTTTTCTGAATTATTACAGCACTACACTTTTCACTAAGTGCAACAGTATCATTATTTACAAACTTCCTTTTCTTATTAAGTATATCCCTCATGAACTTCACATAGCTTGGAATTTGTTCCAAGGCTTCAACAAATGGAATGTTTAGCATTAATTTCCTCAATATCTCCAAGAATTTTGAAAATTTGGTTATCTTTGTTTTTCTACTTGAATTTTTGAGTAAATTAAGGTGATGGTTATTTTACAGTGATTTTAATTTGTTTAATAGGACATTCTGACTCAAAATGAAACTCTTCACCAGATTTTTCATTTTCCACCTCTTCTTTATTAACTCCAACTCCACTTCTTTTTGAACTTTAGTTTCCAATTCTTTTCCACTTCTCAATTGAATAACCTTAATCTACTCTCTTTTTTGTTCCTTAGAATATACTTCAACATTTCTAGGCAACATTTTTGGAGGTCTATTGCTAAGTGTAGTAGTAATACATCCTAATTGATTTTTCATGTTTCCAATTGCAGCTCCTTGACTTTGTAATTGACTTTTCATTTGTACTATTTATTCTTCCATTGACAATTTCTTCTCCTTACTTTAGAAATTACTATTAAAACAAGGAGGGTAATAAGGTTTATAAGTTAGATTTCCTTCATTGTTGAAGTTTCCCAATGGGTTCGTAGCATTGTTTCCCATTGTGGATTCGCAATATTATAGTTATTGTTACTCCAACTAAAAATTAGATGATTTTTCCAACTAGGGTTATAATAAGTGGCATAAGGAATGTTAGAATGATTATTTATTGTATTTCAAGCCTCATAAGAAGATTGAGGTTATATTATTTATCCCAATGAGTTTTCCTCAAACACAGGTGGTGTCTGAGAATAATTCATTCCATATTGATTTATCTTATTCGATATAGTAGCTATTAGGGTGGCCAATATAGATATTACATCTGAATCATGAATACTAGCTACCCTTTTTGGATTTACCCTTTCAGAGAAACAGTAAAAATTATTAGTAGTCATCTGTTCAATTAAAGAATACGCTTCATCAAATGTTTTTGACATTAATAATCTACAAGTAGCAGCATCAATTATTGATCTAAGAGATCCAACTAATCCATTATAAAAAGTTTGAATTATTAATCAATCTAGCAATACATAGTGTGGACACTTCCTAAGGAGATCTTTAAATCTTTCTCAATCTTCATAAATTGATTCCCTTTCAAACTGATAAAAAAGTTGTAATATCATTTATAAGCTTAATAGTTTTTGAAGGTGGGAAATATTTAGATAAAAATTTTTTTTGATAAGTCTCTGTTGACCTCACTTTTGGTTGAGGTATAGAAACTTCTTTAGTAGCCTAGGTCTAGCCATAGGACTTTCCTATTGACTAGTCTTAGAAAATTAGAAAAGGTACCCCCACCATTAGAAATTCAAAACTTTTCTTTTTACTCAACTTGAAATTCCACATAATGATCTTAACCTCTAGCATTTAGTAGATAAGATCATTATAAGAGAATTCAAGAAGAGTCCCTATAGGATTACTTGGCTTTAGGATTGACCCTGGGTGTTGACTTGGAACTAGGGTACACCATATTTTTACAATACATTAATCCATGGTTCATTTAGAATGGATATCTATCCAATTCTATGTGAAATGCCTAACTTGGTCTTTTGCCCCTATGCACCTCCAAATTACCTAACTACCATTGAGACCTAAATTTGGCTAAAATTCCCAAATTTTGCCAAATTACCCAAAATTGATCAAAACCCATTTCAAACACCTTGAATACATCCAAATTTGTCAAAATTTCAAAAAATGGCCAAATTACCAAGATACCCCTCCATGACCCAAAA